>NC_049204.1:5707992-5712992 GCF_013347855.1 Anguilla anguilla | reverse complement strand
TACTGCCACAAGTCACATCAGTTTGTGGTTTTACAGTATTGTGGTAGTTGATTTATTAGTTATGGACAGAAGTAACAAGAAGTCCAGAGATACTGGCAACTTTGGTTTAACTTTGAAAATTCACATTTCCAGAAATTATTTATTTATTTATTTATTTTTTTGCTGGAGTCTTGTGAAGGTGTGTAATAGAGAATTGATGGAAGAGGGCTGATCCAGGTAAATTTCACTCTGTACACAATTGACCGGTTAGTTCATGTAAATCAGATAAGTCCAGACACCTCTGTGCTTGTTCTACGCACACAGAGGTGAGGGAGTAAGCCTGGCTGCCTTTTTTTGGGGTGGTTTGATGCTGCTGCCTGTCGCCACATGTACTTCCCATTATCACCCGACCGATCGCAAGGGTTTGGGGGTGTGGGGAGTGTGTGGGGGGGGGGTTGGATGAGGGTCAGGCCCCACCAGGAAGCAGCAGTGGTCAGAGACCGAATCTCCATCAAAGCCCCCGCTGCTGCAACCCGCGGACAGGAACAGCGGCGGGGGGGGGGGGGGGGGCACGGATCCGTCCTGCAACCGTACCGTGAAACGGAGAAAAAAAAATTAAAAAAAAAAAAAAAAACGCAACAACGAACAGTGGACGAGAGTCCCGCCATACTCGAAGGCAAACCTCGACCGAAGCCAATCTTTTGTTAGCAAATTAAGGCCAGCCATGCAGAAAGTGTAACCAGATGTTAACGTGGAGCGGTCTGATACGGAGCATGAGAGCAGTGCGGGTACACAGCAGAGAGGGGAGGGTGGGGGGTGGGGTGGGGGGGTGGGGGGGACCGCTGGAGCGTGTCTCCCGATGCCGAGGCTTCGCCGCATCGTTAAAATCAGCCGCAGTGAGGCCGCGAAATAAATGGTTGGCCCGCGAAATCTGCGATAAACTCCACACGAAAAGACAAACACCGAGCGAAACCAAGCTCACCACTGAGAGAAAAAAGGAAGAAGAAAACTAGGAAGCGAATTTCAAGGAAGGTGTACTGAGTGTTGCCCTTGGTTCCACCGCATTTTGAATGGCAGTCGGTTCCTCTGGGATCAGTCGGAGATGTTTTATATCGAATTGTTTTTTTTGTTTTTTTTTTTTGAAAAGAATGAATAATGCTCCTGTCAAGGCCCAGTGCCGGTCTCGCGTCTGCCGCACGTACGGTCCGATGCCCTCACCTGCTCACCCGACCGGCTGAGGCCGGACAGCGGCATAAAATTTACAATCTCTTTAACAGGCCTGGGGCTGCCCCCCCCCGAGCGTTCTGGAAGATTCCGGGCCAGACGCGGCTGTAGGGGGCCCCCTCTCCTGCGGACCTGCATCGTGCATATTAATTCTCGCGGGGGCAGCGATGATTTATTTCTGCCACCCAAGGAGTTATGAGACGTGTCTCCAACAGGCTGTTCCCACAAAAAAACAGCGCACGCCGTCCCCCCATCCCCCCCCCCCCCCCGGGCCTTGCCTGTCCTGAGCCCGTCAGGGGAGTCATTCGTTTCCTGCCCCCCCCCCCCTCCTCCTTATTGGTGTCCATAAATAAATTTGACAGACAGGGGGGGGAAAAAAGCACTTGCACGGGTACTTGGCAAGGACGCTGTGTTTTTCGCAGAAAACATCTGGGTGACATCTCCCTTCATTGCAAACTCGTTATCTCCCTTACGCGTTGGAAACGGCACTCCCGCTTTTTCTCGCTGTTCTTGGACGCGGTTTTGCCAGTCTGGGCGTCCGCTACGGTGCACGAGGAGTAGAGTTGTTTTGGTCACGGGTCTTTTATTCTAACGCACAGTCTATTTAATAGTGATGTCAGACTGGGCTGTCCAAGATTTTTGGATTAAAGAAGCACTTAGAATAGTAATAAAGCTATTCACGCTTAATTTACTCTTGTCATCCGCAGACAGTAATTTCCATGCTTCGTGGTAATTGACGTTATTATTGTTGAACAGCGTGGACGTTTCAAAACAAAACAAAACAACAACAAAAAAACCTGGAGTTCAGACAGCAGTTGACGCTGTCGCGAATACGCAAACAGCGCCCGGCGTCTGATATTGCAGTCGCAGACGAACACGCGCAAAAAGAACAGGTGCAAACCAGCGCAGTTAAAAACAGGCCAGGTCGTCCGTCCGTGAACGACGGCTGTCCAGCTTTACCGCGAAGATCTAGGGCGCGGGAAGAACGTCCCGGGCGTGCCCCGCGTCCATCCGTCCGTTTCGTCTCTCGCGTGTGGCCCCCCGGCCCGACGGGGACGGGGGGGGCGAACGGAAGGTGGAAAGAAGAAGGAGAGAGAGCTGGCAGGGCCGATTGCTCCCCTGCCCACATTCCTGTTGTTGTTCCTGCATTCCTCTGTCCCTCCCAGGGGACGAGAGCTGATATGAGACTGATAACATTATCTACCAAAACCTCTTAGTCTGACCCGCACAGCTCCCCACCTCATTTTACCCCCCCACCCCACCCCACCCCCCCTCCAAAACCATCCTTACCCCCTCATCCTCCTTGAATAGCTCAGCAAATTACTAAACACTGAGATGGGGTGGGTCACTGAAATGCAGGGTGGCAAGTGAGCAAAGAAATCATCTGATGATGCTTGATTCTTATCAAAACTGGCAACCTTTTTTTGATTCCAAAAAAAAAAAAAAGAAGAAACTTATAATCGTCCAAAACTGGGACCCGGGATGGAATTCCCATTCTCCTTCCCCGTCTGTTTCTTCACAGTAAAACATTCAGAGTTAAATCTACTCTCCCATTGTACGTATATGTAACTCAGTTGGAGTTGAATTAACACTGGACCCGTGCTGTTTTGGGGATACCGCTGGCGTAAAGAGAAGTCGCCCCAATATCTTTGTTTTTAATCCCAGCCGGCAAGTAGGGTACTGTATATGAGCCCCATTAGGTAAAGCTAACCCTTAAACTACGATCTATATGAGGAAACACCTGTCCTTCTGAAGACGAAAAACAGGTCAATTTAGCCGCTCTGTTTTCTGCATACTTATGAGTGCAATCAAAACGAATGTGCTACTTGATCATATATTTCAAAGTATAAATAAAAATACTGAGGTTACTAAACTGAACCATGAAGGTCTCAAAAACAGGCTTTGAAAATGGACATTTTACAGGATGGACAAACAAACTGATGATGGCGTTTAGGTGGCCATCAGTACTTGTGAGCCAAAACATGTTTGTTTGTAAATGTAAATTGGCAAATAAAGAAAATAATGTTTTTTAGCACAACCCCTTCGACCAACTGTCCACTTCTTCAAAATATTGGATATTAAAATATTCTAATAAATGATTAATGGACGCAAAACCAAGCGGACATGGATGTGTCCACAGGACCAGGGTTTGGATCCCGTGCTTACGATCACACAGCCCTCTGTACAAATCAGAAGAAGCTTTACTAAAACATAGACATGCTATACTTCAAGAGCCATACAGATGTGTAGCCTTTCAGACAACTGAGTGCAAGTCTGAATATTCACCAGTTTTTAGAAAATACTATTGCAAATAGTTCTGATGAAAAGTAGTAGTAATAAAGTAATGCTACAACTCAGAACTGTTTTCTAATATTGGGTCTGATAGCAGTTATGAAAGGACACTGGAGGAAGACAAATCCTACACATTTGCCAGTGATAACATTCAGGAGACAAGCTGTGGAGCTGATCACTGAAACCTTCTGAAAAATATAAAACCTCAGTCTAGGATAAACCTGGTCCAGGACCTTACAGTAGTTGCATTTATGGGGCATTTTTATAGCTTCGCATGTGCGTGTGGTGCTTTAAACATCGTCTTTCAAAGAAATACCTTTTTGACAATGTTATAGTCAATAAAGTGTAAAACCTTCCCAGAGGATTCTCCTTTCAATTTCTACATCTCTTTGTTTCATAATACAAACCACCTCCCAGATAACCCCTTGCAGATGCAAAGATGCTTATTTGCTTTGTTCATGTTTTCATTCCATTTTAACTTGTATTCAACTATTGATACAAATATTGCTATGATAATGGAATCAAATAATACCATTATATATGAATTAAAATATGGGCACCATATGATTCCATTTCAATTCAGTCAATTCAGGAAATTCATTGAAATTCAATTTGTTAATTGAAAGATACCCAGAATCTTCCATGTGGATTCCTCTATTAATTAATTAATTAATTATTCAATCAAATTTAAAATAAACTCCCAGAGTGATTTCGTTGGAATGTAATTGATCACAGCCCTGGAGAACTAACAACGCAGCGCAAGATTCCTGTATTTGGAAGTTTCACAATTTCACAAATCGGACGAACACGACGGTCATCCGCACCTAAAAACATACGGAGAATTGCTTTTCGTTTCCACGGCTACGTAGCCCTCCCTCCCGCTCGCCCGCCCGCCCGCTCACCGGAGCCGCCGGAGCGGAGGCAGCGAATGACGCGGCGGGAAGGGGGGGGGGGGGGGTGAAAGCCGACGCTGCCGAACCAGCCAGCCAATCGGGCGACGTTCTCGCGCACACAATCCAGTGCTGGTACAGTTTCAAGGCCGCCATTCTACCCCCCGCTTGCCCCCATTATGCGCTACTGAATGAGGTGCTCGGGGGGATTAGACGGGTCCCTCCGAAAAAGCCTATTAAAGCAAATTACAGGTGTCCCCTTACCTGAGTGGCGTGACAGACCGGGGGGGTGAGGTCTGCGGAGACCGCAGAGGGCACGCCGGGGAGCAAGGGGTCAGCCAGGGACGCGGGGAAGGGGGCTGGAGAGGCCCTCTGCCCCCCCCCCCACCTCTCTCCCCTCTGCCATCCATCTGTACCCCCCCCACCCCCGACCCCCACCTTTCCTCCCTGCCACTCTCCCCCCCCGCCCCCCACATCTCCCCCCCCGACTCTCCCCCCCGCCCCCCACATCCCCCCCCCACTGCCCTCCACCTGTAACCCCCCCGACCCCCACATCTCCCCCCCCCCACTTTCCCCTCCTCCCCACTGATCCCCCACCTCGCCACCCCCTCCCCC
>NC_049204.1:5650522-5707792 GCF_013347855.1 Anguilla anguilla | reverse complement strand
CCCCCTCTGCCATCCATCTGTAGCCCCCTCCCCCCCGCCCCTCACCTCTCCCCCCCCGCCACTCTTCCCCCCCCCCCGCCCCCAACCTCCCCCCCCCGACTCTCCCCCCCCTGCCCTCCACCTGTAACCCCCCCGACCCCCACATCTCCCCCCCCCCCCCCCACTTTCCCCTCCTCCCCACTGACCCCCACCTCTCCCCCCCCCCGACTCTCCCCCACCTCCCCCCCGCCCTCCACCTGTAACCCCCCCCGACCCCCACATCCCCCCCCCCACTTTCCCCCCCTCCCCACTGACCCCCACCTCGCCACCCCCCTCCCCCACCCCCCAGCTCACTTTGAACCACTGCAGCTCTGTGTTCATGGAAGCTCTGAGTGATATTACCTATTGCGCAGGTACTGAGGTATTGCAACGACAGCAGGAAGGACCGTCAATTCTAGACATAGATTGTGCTAATTCATGCCATGCTAAATGCTAAAAATAACAGCTTCCCCTGAACGCATATAACACAAATAAACGCCACAAACAGACTTGCTCACACGCCTCTATTATGCAAATACTGTAGTTCTACAATCAAACAAGCTCAGCTTGTGCAAAATTATAATAATAATTATTATTATAATAATTGCCCGTATTATAATTGTCATAATAGCACAGCAGCAATGGTTTCATCGTGTTAAATGATTTAATTATGATTGATGTTTATATTATAAAGTTCATCATGTTCCACTGAAATTTTATTAGTTTATTTTTATTTTTTTATTTTGCAAGCCGGGGCTAATAAAATGTTGTAAATATGTGGAAGATTGATTTTGATAATCAGTCATCAGCCATGATGTTGTAATACAATTGCTGATGTTATGATTAGCCTTGCTGTAACACTTTATGTTTCAACTGTTATTTTGCTCCCTACACGTAGAATAGCTAACAAATCAACCAAAAAATAACTTACCAATTTGCATAGTTTTTAATTTAGTTTGATGCCTCTACTTATCTAAGTAGCATGAGCAATGTGAGTGATAAAAAACAACTAGTGAGCCAGCTTTCCCACCTAATAATCAAAGAATTTTCATTAGGCCACAAAGAAAATGTAATGACTTCCTTATGTAATGTTGTGGTATGGAAGCAAGGGTTACAGGCTTATTGCTGTAGTGCCAGACATATATATTCATTACTAACATGCTATGCTACTTAAGCTCACCTAAAAACAAATGTCATTGTCTTTCTCCATACTTGTTTCACTATTCAACGGCCTAAATTGTACTTGAATTAATCGTTTGTTTATCAGATTTTATTCCCTTTCTTTATCTGTCATATCGCAGTCTGCACCGTGAAAGCCCCTCTGTTGGATACGTTTATCTTTTTTTTTCTTTTTTTTGTTCTTGTAATCTTTCACTTCCCTTGCCCAGGAGTTTTTTCTCTTTTTTTTTTTTTTTTTGGATAGGCCAAGGACTTGCATTTCAATGGCAGTACTGACGATACGCCAGTTGTGACTGACCCCCTCGTAGGAGAGGCCCCGAAATGCGAACAGACCGCGATCCTTCCTGTGTTTTGGGGCCCCCCCGTTCTTTGTGAAGGCATGCAAAGAAGTGAAGCATTTTCTGGAGAGATTATTTTTGCTGATAATTCCCTTGCCTTGTACATTCACAGGAAACCGAATGAATATTCGGACTGCAGGGTGATCCCACATCCTCTTTCCCCCGTCTCTCCACCACTCTACCCCTCGGCCTCGCTGGAGCTCCAAGCCTGCCCCCCCCCTCCAGTGGGGCACGATCGCACCCCCCCCCCCCCACCCCTGCGGAAGTGTTTCATTAACCAATTACCGCTTGCAGATAAAGCGGACAGTTCCCACAGTCGGCCTGGAACAGGGGTTGGGTGGGGGGGGGGGCGAGGTCAAAGGTCACCCATTACTCCATCCCCCCAAATGAGAGATCCGTCTGGCTGATTTGCTCCCTGCGAGGGAAGGCCCGGGACAGGCGAGCGAGACCCTTTTGTAAGACCACGCACTGTTTGGGCATGTGAAACTACTGGCTCTCGAGCAGGAGGGCGGATAAGATCTCTTTCATGACCAACCTGAGAACATTATGTCAGCGAAAGGGTCGGTCTCACGTTTTTTTTGGGGTGAATCGGGGGCGAAGTTTCAACCATTGTCCAGTGCTCCTAGCGTGGTCTGTTCAAGGCGACAGATTTCCCAACATTCTGAAAGAGTCAGATGCTAAGCTAAAATAAATGTCACAACCAAGACCAAATTCCTCATTAGTAAAAATAGTTTGATTCCGCAGCTGCTGACGACGCTGGCTGAATACAGCTAATGGAAGCAGCGCGTGAAGCTGGACGTGCCATCGGCCTTTAGGAATTAAACCTCTACGGGAATATACTGCTTTACTTACAGAACGATGAGAGTGGTTCACACTAAAGCCCAGCTTCACTGTAGCACACGTAGCAAACCGAATCATTTCAACTTTCGACTCAATCAGACGTTTTGAAGCCACAAATGTTTTTACTTTCAAAGCTTACACCAACGATGAAAGGCGTGAAGACTTCATGTCACACAGACGTAATTTCCAGGGAACATTAAGACTCACAAACTGAACGCTATCCAGTGAACAAAAGCCGGAGTCTGGACCTCTTGGCTGAGAGACATTTTGGGCATAAACAGACTAAGAGTAAGCCCATTATAGCTCAGGGGTTTTACCCGGATATAGCCTGGTTACATCCTAGTCGGCTAGTCGGCTAGAACACCTTCACTTTTCAACTCGAATGTTGCAGAGTTTTCACCACAAATATCTTCTCTGGGTACGGCCTGAACAGCCGGTGTTCCCTCATATTCATATCAAACTGGCCCCGTGTGAAATTAACCTGCATTGATATGTAGCCCAGTGGGTAAGGAACTGGGCTTGTAACCGAAAGGTCGCAGGTTCGATTCCCAGGGAGGACACTGCCGTTGTACCCGTGAGCAAGGTACTTAACCGAAATTGCTTCAGTATATATCCAGCTGTATAAATGGATACAATGTAAAATGCTATGTAAAAAGTTGTGTAAGTCGCTCTGGATAAGAGCGTCTGCTAAATGCCTGTAATGTAATGTAATGTAATGTAATATATTTGGGAAACGGGCTGGGTTGATGCTGGGTTGAGGCTAAGATGCCGTTGCTCTACCTGACACCTTATTCTGTGCAATGCGTACAGACTGAATCAATCAGTAATCATGCGTGGTGTTCAGCTGCGGAATGCCACTGTCAATCACACGTGAGTGACAGCTGGAGGGCAGGTGAATGTCGGTGAGGTGGCTGCCCAATCACGTCACACTGCGGTAGACAACAGTAGCAACGGTAGACAGCTACCGAAAGAAAAAAAAATCGATAGGTGAGACGGACATCCTTATACATCCAATTTATGCAACCGTGGGCACTTTTTTTTTTGTTATGTCACTGCCTAGGAGAGCTCATTAAGTGCCAGGTGGACAGCGTTCTGAGACAACCCGCGTGATCACATGACCTCCTGGAATTTTCAGTCACAGAGAAATCCACAGTCCTGTCTCCAGCAAACGTCGATGTTTGTCAGCCAATGACATTACCGTGTACCGACTGTGAATGAAGGCGTCGCCTCTTCAAACCAAGTTAGACAGAAAATGGCTTCACGTCTTTCTGTCTCTACCGATTACCTCGCATGTGACAAACGTCATCTGACCGAGGATGGCTCTATTCGTAATTGCAACGTCGGGAAGGTCTGTCAAAACCACTCAATTTCAGTCGTAATTTAAGTCCCATTTGCATAATAAGCTCTTAGACGGCGGGGACATCAATCAATCGATTGACTGCTTCTAGGCCGGGCAATCAGGGGACAATGATGTAGGGCAAGGAGAATGTGGATCCACCATGAAGCTCTCCCCTGGGTTGGGGGTGGGGGGGTGGGGAGGATGGGGGGGTCAAGGTGAAAAGGGTTAACGAAGGAGCGCTCTGGTCGTCCGTCTGCGGCACTGAGGGGAGGCCCGCAACCCGAACGTGATTTTCTTTAATCAAGGGGGAGAGAGAGAAAAACTGCCTCCAAGTCATGCATCAGGTCCGTGATGGGCGAGCGGCATCAAAGGCTTCTCGGATAGTTCCGTGCGGATTCGCCGAAGCGCTTTGTGACTCACTCGCGGCTTCTGTCGCTTCCTGTGCTTTTTAGCATCGGGGGCGGGGGGAACGGGGGAGGTGATTTAAAAAAAAAAAAAACGTGAGGTCATTCCATCGCCGGAACGCCGCTAAATTGGTTTGCGGGAGCTACGTCGGCATCTGCTGCTGGTTTTCCGTCCGGACGAGGTCCTGAGTGAAAGCAGGAGCGGGGAGAAAACAGGGATTCTTGTTTACACGTTTTTTTTTTCTTTCTTTCTCTCCCTTCATCTCTCTCCCGGCTTCGCCCGCTCGTTGGAAAAAGCGTGCGACGGCGATGCGAAAAATAGCCGCGCCTGAATTTTAACCAGATTCCGTCGGGTTTTTTAAGGCACGGAGGTCTGCGAGCAGGCCGCCGCGGGCCACACAGAGCGTAGCGAAAACGAGCGATTTGTAGCCGGCCAATCGGATTATCTCCCCGACGGCCCACGCTGACATCCGGCAAGTGGAGGCCGTTTGGATGTTTTTTGTTTTTTTGTTTGTTTTTTTTTTCGTGAAAAAACATCGTCTTTTACCATCTCGGATTATAGCGAGACCGTGACCGTGACCGTGACGACGGAGGGGGGGACGCGCGATGGCATTCAAAAACGGTATGAAAATGAGACACGGAAAATGGAAATGGGATGGGGTCGGACGACGGGGCGATGGGACGGACGGGGGGGGTGGGGTCGGGGTGGGGGTGGGGGAGGGGGAGGGTGGGAGACAAGGTTAAAGAAAGTTCCGGCGTGCGCACGTGACATGGAATTGGTCTCTCTCTCTCTCTCTCTCTCTCTCTCTCTCTCTCTCTCTCTCTCTCTCTCCCTCTCTCTCTCTCTCTCTCCCCCTCTCTCTCTCTCTCTCTCCCTCTCTCTCTCTCTCTCTCTCTCTCTCTCTCTCTCTCTCTCTCTCTCTCTCTCTCTCTCTCTCTCTCTCTCTCCCCCTCTCTCTCTCTCTCTCTCCCTCTCACTCTCTGTCTCTCTCTCTCTCTCTCTCTGCCCCGCATCTGCCCTCGATTTCCATGATTGAAATGAGGCAGCAGACGGGCGGGGGGAGGTGACAGGTGGCTCGGCCGGGGAAATCAGGTGGTTGTCTGAGCTGTCACTTGCTCCGCTGGTCCAAAGGCCCTGACCCCTATACTATACCCCCGGGGTGAGGGGGGGGGGGGGGGGTGGGGGGGCTTGGGGAGGGGGGGGGGGTTTAGGAAAATATCCCAGCATCTCTCAGCATTCCCCAGTCACCTGACCAGTGTACGCCGCATCAGCCAGTTCCTGTTGCAGCTGCTACTGCTGTCATCAGCATCACCACCCCACCCCCCACCCCCCGCCTCCTCTGCAATATTAAACCCATAGAAAGGCGCTTTGTGGGGACCCCTTGTTACGGGTGGCTGCCGGGTTAGAGGGACAAGGGTTTACTGGCCGTCTGTCCTCACCTCGTTGGCCGCAAGCTGCTCTGGAATACATGTACAGGTCGACGTGTAAAAACACAGTGACGGATCGGATGGACATCTAGTGGGCGGAGTCAACACTACCGCAACAGCAACTCATTTCACATCTCCAGTATTCAAAGTGAACATAGATGCGGTCTGCTTTTTTTTTTTTTTTTTTTAAATGACAGGGCCAAGACCTTTACCCAGTAAACATTTTTGCAGTGAAAAGTCAGTGAAACACCGTGTGGGCGTTCAGATGAAAACCCAGCTACATTTGGTGGAGAAGGAACAAGTTTTCCAGCCGACTAGGATGTGGCCAGACCATACCCGGGTAAAACCTGAGCTGTATTGGGGTTAACCCAGTCCGTTCATGTCTCTCAGCCTAGTTCTGCACCCCTCTAGACGTCTGGATTCTGGCTTTTTGCTCACTGAGGTTCTGCAAGAGGTCAAAAAGGACAAACCCAAAGCATAGCGCGTGAAATTCTTTCTCAATCGACTTTGTAATTTTGTAATTGCCGGGTGGTTCAATATTTCAGTTGAACAGAGGTCAAAGGTCAACCCTGGAGGACAGGGCAGGGGAACTGGTCACCCTCAAAGTGTTTACAAATGAAGCTTTGGGCAAAATGACGCTGCGTAGGGAGGGGACCCCTTCATGCTGCCAGCAAATGGGCTTCTTTCCTTCTGCACCCCTGGCGGATGCTCCCCACTGCCCCCCCACTCACCAACACACACACACACACACACACACACACTCCCCACCCCCCTCCCTGACCACCCTCTCTGCTTTAATGAAGGAAGTGGACAGTGAGGCCCTCTGAATCTGCTAAAGGTGAGGTCTGGTCTTAATTAGACACTGGGGAGAGGAACACACATCTTTTTCAGTTTACAGCACTCCATATGCGTGCGCACACACACACACACACACATACAACCACACACACACACACATCCACACACACACACACACAGACACACACACACATACAACCACACATGCCCACACACACACACACACACACATGCCCGCACACAGACACACAAAGTGCAACAATATGCTGCTTTCATCCTGATCAAACTCATTTAGTCAAACGGCTTTGCGGATGTACACCAGTTCTCAGGCAATGAGAAACACTCCCCTTCGCCATGTGCCGCGCCGGAAAAAAACCAGGAGATTCGGACTCTATTTTAAACTACGGAAGAGTAAACATTAAATCCTCCGTGAAAATTCAAACGTTCGTCCCGTGAGCTCTGCGTCTTTCGTGGTGGGTGCACTGCAACTATTTCAAGACCAATTCATGCACGTGATTCCTGCAACACAGTTCGTGTATATAGCTCCCGCAAGGCAAGATAAGCCGGGATTCGACCACACCCGTCCGGGTTCCCCACGTGGTGGTTTTCCGTGAAGCGCGCTGCCGTCGGGTCAGAGTACTCTTATCGCCGCTCGACCCGCGGTCGCTCGGTCGCTCCTAATCTCCCTCGTTACATCCTGCCCCTGAGACGTTCCCCCGCGGAAACATCTGGATTTATTGCCCGGGACACACACGCGCGGCGTGCATGTCGCGGGGCGCGTTTATTGCTCAGCGACGACCGCCGTGATTCGGGCGTGGCGCATACGATAAGGAGCAGCCGCTCCTGACCCGCGTGGGCTGCGGTAGGGCAGCGGATCCGTTTCCGTTCAGGGCTCACAGCCCGTGATAATTAGTCACAGGTGAACGCTTTTACCGCTTCCTGAAAGGAAGTGACACGGTCGTCCATCTTTGAACTTTGGGGGGGGGGGGGGCGGGGCGGGGGGGTCCCTTCATTTGCATAACATGAGGGTGAATGGTGCAGCCGTACGGAGAGGTTTGCGTGCGGAATCCTCTCCACGGCCAGAACGCAGGACAACACGGGCAGGGTTCCCATGGCAACGAGCTTTCCGCGGGACCGTCGTCGGGAGAGGGGAGCGGCGAAGGCCTAGTTTCGCCCACGCGTCTGGGGCGGCGGGGGTTGGCGTGCCGCGCCCCCGCCCTCCTTTTTTACGGCCGCTTTATGGCTTCCTTTATGGGGCCCAATCTGGTCCTGCCCCGCCCCAGCTGCGGGCGAGGGAGGCTCCTCTTAGCGCCCCCGCCCGTTCGCGGCGCACGCAGGCGTCAAAACAAACACGGCGCTTCAGACTGCCCCCTGGTCCGGAAAGAAACCGGTGAATCAGTGGTCCCACAAAAAAAAAAAAAAAAAAATAGAAAAGAAAACTTTATCGAATCTGAGCTTCGAATCGAATCCTTCGAGGCATTAAATCATATTTTCTGGAGGGACTTGCTCACTGGACGATCCGTTTGGACCGGCGCGACCGCAACAATTTTACAGTGTTGTTTCTTTTCTTCTCGGCCAATTCCAGAATTTATTTATTTATTTATTTATTTTCTTTTCCTTCGAGACCGGCTGCCTGGTGTCATGTGAGCAGAGGGCCGACGTTCAAGCGAAGGGCCAATCAAAGGGGTCGATGCAAAAACCGTTTACCGGCCGCAGACGCCTGCCAATGGAGGGGCCCGGTGATCCGGCTGTTTTGTCCCGCAACCAAAGGGGCTGCGTCTGTGTGTCTTGGGCTGGGGAGACGGTTGATTTAGGCCGTGGAGTGAGTGCTGGTGACATGTGTTTCCCTTGGCCGATGGCTACAGAGGTCGTATGCGAGCGAGCCTGTGGTTTCCCCACTGATGTAATTAATGCTTGTTTTCCTCCTTTCAGGAGAAGTAATGATAATATTACTAATAGCACTAATGACTTTCTCGTTGAAGTAGGAAAAAAAAAAGATGGCCCAGAACTCCCGCGCCATCTTAAAAAAGTTACCGCTCTCCCCGACGGCCTGCGAGAAGAACACAGGAATTCCCACATGTGTTATTGTTCATTTTATGAGCGGGATAAATCTTTCCAGCACTAGACCTATGTCCTTCTGTTCCCCATAATCTGCGAGAAACATGGATTTAAATATAGCCGAGCCGAAATGCAAGCAACGTTCATTTAATAATGTTTCAATAAAATTTTTTTTAAAAAAGCATTAATTCAGGCCGGTTCTATTGAAGTTCCTTCCTTCCTGAATGTTTTTTTTTTTTTTTTTTTTTTTTGTGTGTGCGTATAAAGCTCTCCCCCCCCCCCCCCCCCCCGCTTTGTCATTAGCACAACAATGCAGATGTAAATGTTCTTGGTATCGTTTGCAGAGCCTTTTTTTTAAGCAGTGTGGCTCATTAAGGGCGGTGCGCGCTCTGAGCCGCTGGGTACATCCCTTTTTTTTTTTTTTTTTGTACCTTTTCAAACACTCAGGATGGACACAAAATGAGAGCAGGCCCTCGGAGCCAAAGTCACACTCAATAAACCCGCTGATGAACCCACTTTAAAAAAAAGGAAAAAGAGAAAAAAAAGAAACGTCGGGGCCAGACTCTGGCTGTTAGCTGCTAATTGCTACACTTTTTACATGCCATTCATGATATCGAGCCCTGGTGTTAGAAGCCAGTTAGATCGGGCTAATTACTGCTAGGCGGCCACACTTCCCAGGGTGTGTGTGTGTGTGCGTGTGTGTGTGTGTGCGTGCACGCGAGTGTGTGTGTGTGTGTGTGTGTGTGTGCGTGCGTGCGTGCGCGCGAGTGTGTGTGTGTGTGTGTGCGTGCGTGCGAGTGTGTGCGTGTATGTGTGTGCGCGAGTGTAAGTGTGTATGTGTGTGCGCGTGAGTGTGTGTGTGTGTGTGTGCACAAGTGTGTGTGTGTGTGTGTGTGTGTGCGCGAGTGTAAGTGTGTATGTGTGTGTGCGTGTGTGCGCGAGTGTAAGTCTGCATGTGTGTGTGTGTGCAAGTGTGTAAGTGTGTATGTGTGTGCGTGTGTGCGTGTGTGTGTGTGTGTGCGAGTGTAAGTGTGTATGTGTGTGTGTGCGCGAGTGTAAGTGTGTATGCGTGTGTGTGTTCACGCGCACAAGTGTGTGTGTGTGTGTGTGTGTGTGTATGTGTGTGTGAATGCGAGTTCCTAAGTTTTTTTTTTCCTTTCGATGCCAGGAACAGCTGGCAGGAGATCGATTTTCACCGTTTCCCACTGAACCCCGGGGCCGCCGCCATTATTCGGGACGGATTAAAAAGGCAGGGCGTCGTGGGATTTTCACCCGCCCTTGGCTCCTTTAAGGGCAGCGGGGGGACACTCCTTGTGTGAAACCCTCGCGTGAGTTATAATGAGGAACGGGAAGAGTTCCAGTCCGTCCTGCCCTCCCACCTACCCACTGCCCCCGTCCTGCCCTCCTACCTACCCACTGCCCCCGGTCCTGCCCTCCTACCTACCCACTGCCCCCGTCCTGCCCTCCTACCTACCCACTGCCCCCGTCCTGCCCTCCTACCTACCCACTGTCCCCTGAGCACGCTCTCCCCTCATCCATGGCTGCTGCGCTGTGTGCGTGCATCACACGCATTCCTTTTTAATGTATTTTGTTTGTGGTACTGCGCAGATCGTGTTTTGTAATGTACAGAAATGAATGTTTTTTTTTTTAAGGGCCGAGAGTCTGTTGAGTGGCTGTTGCGGTTGTTTCTGTAGGGAACCCTGAAAAGTGCCAAACTCTCGGTGCTGTATAGGTATGGGGCATGCCGCCCCGCCAAGGCGTAACTTACATACTTGCCATCCCAATTTACCTGGAAGTGTTGGCACGACGTTGCCAGGCAAATTTCTGAGTAATCAGACAATAAATTATTATTGTATCATATCGTATGTCTAAACTTTAAATTACTTTAAGTTTAGCCTTGAAGGTGCATCATTCCTTTGTTTCCATTTTTCTGTTGTGGACCAAAGTCCACTCTCTCTGTAATTTTTAAGTATTTAGCGAATCTAGATGATTTCATAAAGAGTTCTTCTGAATTCTTAAATGCTCACCATGTCCATTTACCAACAAAACCAATTTACTTGTGAAACAAGATGCTGTTACTTTAAACATAGAATATACAACAATTTGTATTGAGAAACAGAATAATTCTAAGGACTAGGCTGCAAAATATACTAATTATTGCAGCATCGGTCTCAATGGGATTTATCTGAATAAGATCAACATCACATATCATGATGCAAAAAATGCCATGCATTGACACATAATGGAAATGCCTCCATATATTAACGTGCGCTATTCTATATATATTTCCAATATATGGCAATATATTTGTTGTGTACGGGCATGTAAGGTAATCCTTCTTCCGGTTTTAAAAATACAGAAGCGGCTGGTGGCACATCTCTGGGATTGCTTTGTCAAGCATGAGAAGACAACCAGAGGGAACCAGCAAGGCTTGTCACGTTACTTACGCAAGAGTCCTCAGGTTTGCACCTTAGTGCTGACCATCCCCACAACATTTCCATAGACTCTCCCTCGCCCTTTTTTTAACCAAATAAACAGGACGCAATTTCCCCTGAGTACGCTGCAGAGGGTGGAAGCCTTCCATCCAACCCCGCGGGTTTCACCCAAACCAAACAGGCGCATGAAATCACTGCAAACTCACACGTCTGAGAAAAAGAAGGGCAAGAGAAACTCAGCAAACATGACACGACTGCCGGTAAATACTACGGTCTTTAAAGCAGGGAAAATAGCCCCTGGAACACCGGGCGGGGGGGCAACACTTCAATGCGAACGGCTGGCCGTACCTGTCACATGACCTTATTTCCTAACGATGAATGCGGTGTCATTGCCTGGATCGGAGTCAATCTTTTGATGTCTTCAGCCACACAGACATGCACGCACACACACACACACGCACGCACGCACGCACACATACGCACGCATGCACGCACGCACACACGCACACACACACACACACACGCACGCACACTCACGCACACACACACGCACACGCACACACACACACATACACATACAGACACACATACACACACACTCACGCACACACATACACACACACACACACACACAATTTCAACAGTGTGTCCTTTTCAAGCGAGATGTTTAAAAATAAAAAAAAACAACCCGTAGGCTGGCAGGCGCTGCCAACAATATTTCACGAGGGTACGGAATATGAAAAACCAGAAGAAAAACAAAAACCCCCCGGTATGATCGTCTAAACCGAAATGGGCTTTGAACCCAGATTAGACTGGCCGGGGGGGGGGACGCCGAGCACATTTTGTTATGATTTGCCCCGGTCCTAATGGCGGTTTCCGAACTCAGTAATTGGCCGGTGCAATCCATCATGCGGCTGTGGCTCCAGCGACAGCAGCTTCTGCTGCCCCTGTGCTGCTTAATTTGGCAGGGTGCGACCTGCGACCCATGACCTGGAACAGGATATGATGTGTGTTTATTTTTGAGACACTTTACATGTTGAATTTCCCCACCTCCCACCCCACCCCCCCACCCCCCCACCCCCTACACCTTTGTAATCGTGGTACTTGCTTTTTAAATATGAGAAACACATAAGGGAAAATGCTTGTTTAAAATGTGTAAACAATATACTGAGTTTGAATATTTAAAAAAATTAAGGTAAAGCAGACTGATTTCTTTTGATATTATTTCTGGAGGGATGTGGGCTGTGTTATAGCCGTGTAAATTAGATTTGTCCGTTTGCCTGTTTCACACACACTCCTGGTTATCAGTAGTTTATGAAAATTGATTTATTGCTTCTGATCTGCATCACAGTGCTTTGTTAATCAAATACATCAGAGAGCTGAAGAAGATAAAGTTGTACAGAAACAAGAGCAGGGTCCAGGAATGAATGCCTGGACTTCAAAAAAGCAGAGCGGATAGAACATCTGCATGTCACTCCGCATTGCACAAGTTAAAAATCTCTAATGTCAAAAAATGTTAAACATTCCCCTTCGGTCTGCGATATCACAGCTTCTGCACTGCGCTGTAAATCAAGCTATTTCACTTCTGAAAGGTATTATTTGCTAAGAATAATGTCCTTCCTATAACACTTTCAAAAAGAGATTTCAATCTCATCGATGCTTTCCTGTCTACAAATGCTACATGTATTTCTTTTCTGCTTATCAGTCAATTAAACATTCCTGGCTATAGTACTTTTGAAGCAGTCACACGGCACGGCGTTCCAGACTCCAGAATTTCAGAATTTCTCGCTGTTAATACGTCATACGAATTTGCCGTTTGATCAGGAGTTACAGAAACCGCCACGCGAAGGCTTTTTTAAATTCCTACTCACCGCTCTCTCAGAACAGGCTCTCTTCTCCTCCTCTCGCACTTAATCCCCCCTTCCTTTCAACCCCCCCCCCCCCCCTTCGCCTCTTCCCTCAGCTGTTCCAGACGCCGGGGCCGCTGGGATTGATACAATATTTTCCAGCATCAATTAGCGGAGCGGGGCCTGGGACCGGCTCCCAGTGTTTGTGCACCTGAGAGACTGGGAGCGCGGGCTGGAAAAAGTGAGGGTGGGGGGCTGGGGGGGGGCTGGGGGGGGGGGGGGGGGGCGTGCGGAGGGCTGCCGGGGCTGAGCTGCGGCGGCGGTGACGGAACCTACCGGAGGGTGGGGGGGGGGGGGGGTGGTTGGTTGTTAGGGTGGGATGGGGGCGGGGGGGTTAGGGTGGGATGGGGGGGGCTTCAGTCTGGCCTGCACCAAGCCCAAGCCTTGGGCTTATATTCTGACAGCATACAGAGGAGCTTCGGCAGGGTTATGGCGAGGTTAGCTTTATTCTGAGGTGTTTGTGTGTGTGTGTGTGTGTGTGTGAGCATGTGTGTGTGTGAGTGCGTGCATGCATGTGTGTGTGCATGTGTGTGTGTGTGTGTGTGTGTGTGTGTGTTTGTGTGATCATGTGTGTGTGTGTGTGCATGCGTGCATGCGTCTGTGTGTGCATGTGTGTATGTGTGTGTGTGTGTGTGCGTGTGTGTGTGTGTGTGTGTATGCATGTGTGCATGCATGTGTGTGTGTATGTGTGTGTGCGCGTGTGTGTTTAAATGTGCCTTGAGGTGTTTGGTTTCAGTGTTTGTTTGTTGTAGGTACAGCTGCATATTTGGCCAGATGCACCAGTGCTAATATTTCACATGGGGTTGGCACAACATATGTACATTTGCAGAACTAGATGCTCTCTGGCCACAAACACAGCTGTCAAATAAATTAAGTGAAATATGCAGTCACAATCGAAGGAGCGTTTCCCCTCTCCAAAAACAGCCCTGTGTTCTGACCCAACGCTGCTGTATCTGTGTCCGCGGATGTTAATTAAAAATGCAACACTGAACCTCCCACTCCACTTCATTACACAACAGGAGTATCGATGTCAATTAATTTTGGAGGTCAAGAGTTTTTCACAAGCTTGCTTATCAATACCTTATGCAATGCACTCAGGTCACACACTGACTTTAATAGTTTAATAAATGGAATGTACATTTATTTCCCACAGGAAGTGAAAGAATTGTGGGTCATGGTCGTGATTACGTTGCAAGGAGCACGATTCTTAAATGGAACACTTTCTCAACAAGTTTTTTGTTGCTTTGAAAACCACCTCAGCTGAAGTACTGTCTGTGAGCTCCTCTGGTTTGCCAACTTCTTCATAAAGAAAGAAAAAAAGCATGGCTCAAAGAGAGGTAAACAAGAAAAGTCAAGGTTCAAGGTCTGCTTTCTCTCTGTATGCAAACTAGCATTTGTTTAAATTTCACACCGGGTTACTAACTCTGGTCAACGTACGTATTTATGCATCCGGGGTCCGGTAGCGTCGGTGGTGGGGGTGCCTTCGCGGCAGATTATGAACGCCCCCCCCCTCCCCCCCCCCCAGCCGATACGCGTCTGCGCGGCGACGGCTGACCGGAGAGCAGTGGCTGTGTGCTCCTCCCAGCAGCGCCCCGCTCGAGGGGCGGGAGAGCGCGGCGACAGCGATGGCGGCTCACCCGCGCGTCTGATGGAGGCGCACGGCGGGTGAACGCGTCGACCCCAACCGCACGCTGGGTACGGTTCAGCGACCGTCGCCAAAACCTTCAATAACCCCCCCCCCATCCGCCCCCCATCCCACCCCACCGCAATCCAACCCTCCCGCTAACTTTTTAAGCCCCGTCAGTGTGGAGGAGGACCCCCCGAACCGTCGTCCGCTCCTTCTCAGAACTCCTCAGAAGCACTGAAAGCACTGAGAGGCCGGGTTGTCGGGGGGGCGGGGTCGGTGTTGACGAGTGCACCAGACAGTAAGGGCATCGATTTGCGGGCGACGCACAGAAGACGCACGATGACAGCTATATTTAGGGTAGATTAATCAATCCGCCTGTTTTTATACTTTGCACCGGGGGGTGGGGGGGCGGGGGGTGGCGCCCAGAAAAGTTTCAGTAACTCTCAGTAGCTCTGGCTGCCTACAATAATTTAAGCCCTGAACCGATGTACGCCGTGCACCTGTCATTTCACCGCGTGACACCGGCCGACCCAGAAATTACACGTCAGTTTCGCGCATGTTTCACATAACGGCCTTGGCGAACGGTCACAGGCCGCCGAGAGGATGATCGAGAACAGAAGCCGACTCGATTCGTACCAATTAAACGGTGGAAATTTCCAGATGGAATTGTCAGCGGTCTACAAATTAGCAGTGTAACGGGGGAATGTTTCATGGCCACGCCGGCCCATTACGAACGGAGGACTTTCAACTTAGTTTTGACAAGTTAATCCCCGGCGAAACTTAATCTGCTACCCCCCCCCCCCACCCCCCACCCCCCTTCCGACCCAATTTACATGGCCAACCGATGCACGATGTCTTTCTTCAGCTCAGCTTTCCTGTAAACAGAATCCAGGGGTTCCCGTGAGGTGGGCTGCGCTCTGGGTATTCGATGGCACGCCTAGCAACGCCTCCCTCGTCAAACACAACACACACACACACACGCGCGCACACACGCGCACTCACACACACACACACACACATACACGCGCACTCACACACACACACACACACACGAGCAAAAGGCTGAATCAGAGGGGAAAGGGCTGTAACCTGTACGACAACAGCCGTAAAAGAAAAGTGCGGAGATAAGACCGGTGCTGCCATAAAATAGAGGAGGAGGAGGAGGAGGCATGCCATCGCAGGCTGCCCGTCACCGCGTGACGCGGAAGTTGGGGGGGTGGGGGGGTGGGGGAAAGGGGGTACTCACTGTCTGCGAAGTTCTTCCTCCGGGTCCCGTCCACCTTGCCTGTCTTGTCGATGCAGAGGAAGAACTTGTTGGCGGAGTAGAGTCTGCGGAGGCGCACGTCGCCCTCCAGGTGGTTGTAGCTGCGGGCGTGGCGCTCCAGCGTCCAGGAGCAGTTGGCGCCGCCCGCGCCCCCGGGCAGCGCCCGCAGGGGGTCGCGCCCTCCGCCCCCGCCACCGCCCCCGCCCCCCCCTCCGGGACCGGGCGCCCCCGGCGGCGGGCACCCCCCTAGAGCCACGCCAGCCAGCAGGAGCAGGGCGACGCAGCGTGCCAGGCGGGCGGAGAGAGGGGGCGGCGGCGGCAGGGCGGGGCGGGCGGGGCCGGGGGCGCGGTCAGGACGGAGACGGGCGACGGCGGGCAGTGCCCATGTGCACATGGTGGGTCAGACGCCCGGGGTGCGGCTGAGACACACATAGGGCATGGTGCTGCTGCTGCTGCTCTTGCCGCTGCTCCTTCTGCTGCTGTTCCTTCTGTGGCTGCTGCTCACTGAAACGCCTGGAAGCTGGGGATGGAAGAGGTCAGCGCTTTTACTCTGAAGGGGCTGCAGTGCTCTCCTCTTCTTCAGTGCGCACTGAAAACTCGCAAACAGGCTTGTCTCTCTTTCTCTCCGTTACCCCTTCTCTCTCTTCACTTTGTCCGGCGCTGTTCTTCTTGGAAATTATTTGTTTGTAATTCCATTGAAAAAAATTTAAAAAATAAGAAAAAAAAAGAAAAGCAAAAGACCAAACAAAAAAAGACAAACTGATGTTTTTTTATTATAAAAATGGTCTTGTGAAATTGTCTTCTTCTTGTTTCCTAACTTGACTTTCCCGTCTTCCAGCTGCGACAGCGGAGTCCTCCCCTTTGACACTTACACCTTGCAAAGTTCTCTCTCCAACTGCGCCGAGGCTGCACAGGGTGGCTGCCTAGCTGTGAATGAGCTCAATGAAAGAGAGAGAGAGAGAGCGAGAGAGAGAGAGCGTATGTGTGTGTGTGTGTGTGTGCGCGCGCGCGTGTGTGTCTATGAGAGAGAGAGAGACAGGGAGAGAGGGAGAGACAGCGCGAGAGAGAGAGAGAGAGAGAGTGTATGTGTGTGTGCGTGTGTGTCTATGAGAGAGAGAGAGACAGGGAGAGAGGGAGAGAGAGCGCGCGAGAGAGAGAGAGAGAGAGAGGGAGAGAGAGAGCGCGTGTGTGCGTGCCTACTGGTGTGTGGCAGTGAAGCGGTATCTGAATGGGAGCCGGCTCTCTCCTGCGCTGCTGCCGCCGCGCCGCTCTGCTGCGTCTCCTTCTTTCTCCTGGGCAGGGCTTGAAAGGGGGGGGGGGGGGGGGGGGCGGGGCCTAAATCATTCATAATTATTTGTGAATATAAATGAAAAGAAAAAGAAGCCGCTCTTCTGGGCTCGCGCCCCCACACCCAGCCCCTCCTCCTCCTCCTCCTCCTTCTTTATGGTTTAGCGACGACCGCCCTTTCCTTTACCGCTCTTCCACGAGAGGGACCGGCGGACTAATGTTCACTTCGTTTAGCGTCGCTGCCGCCGCCGCCGCTGTGTGCTGCCGCGCGCTCCTCGCCGTCGAATCCGGCACTTCGGTTTTGCCGGTGTTCGGATGACGGTGGCAAGCGCTTTTAATCGCATCACAGGACAAGTAAGACGGAGACATTCCCGGTATGAATTGCGATTAAGAGTGGGGGGGGTGGGGTGGGGGGTGTGGGTTATGGGTGGTGTCTACTGACACCTGTAACAAACACTTTGGAGTAGAAGGGTAAATGGGGGCGGGGGGGTGGGGGGGGTCATGTTTGGTTTTTTAGCCCCTGCTTCTCATTAAGATGTCCGAAACAATGGCCCCGTACCTCGGTGCGGCTGACTAGAAGTGGGTCAGCTCTTGCCAGACACCTGCGTAACCAGGGTTTCCGTTGGCAACGTAATGCAGAACACCTTTTTCGGGGCGGCGAGGTGCAGGACCCCTACGCTCACGTGCTCTCGGTCTGTGAGGGTTTGGTGGGACGGACGGGGCGCGCTGTTTTTTTTTATCGAGAACAGACGCCGAGCGGCGTGGGAATGCTTTCAATAAATCCCGAGGCGATCTCCAAACGTTCCTCCATTTTGTTTCGCCTGAGGTCGAATTAGCACTAGTGTAGTGGTCTAAAGAGAAGTTTCACGGCAGGTGTGTGGTCTCCTTGTATTTAAACATCCAGAGCTGTGTGATCAGACTTTTCTTCTTTCAAGCAAAAACAAAAGGCGCTTGCTAATGAGCAGCAAGGCTGCGCGTGAGTATCAGGTCAATGCCAGCTTCCTCTGATAGAGTGGAAGGAAGGGAATCTAACAAAGGTAATCTCACAGAGCCTGTGGTTTGCAGCAGACTCGCCGTAAGCAGCATTCTTATCTTCCCTGAGAAGGTCCAGGCTCCCGTGATCTGCTGGACCCAGGAGTTCAGAGGATTTGGCGGTGGATGTGTGTTTAGTGGGGTGTTGCTAACCAATGAGAGAGGGCACAGGCTCTTTTAACAGCTCCCAGAAACTGCCCCCCCCCCCCCCTATTCCCCCTGTCATAAAACCCACCTGATCCTCAGGCCTGCTCCACTCCTTCAACACCTCCCCCCCCCCCCCACCCCCCCCCCCCCATGCCCCCCGCCCCCCCCTCCCATTTCTCGCAAGCCATTCCTGTCTATCTTCTGGTACCGGCTATTATATTGTCTGGGTGCAGCTCATCAAAGCCCTCCCTTCCCCCTTTATCTGCCAGTGAACATCGCAGTGCCTTCGCCCTCCACTTAAACCCAACCGCAGAGGTCCCGTATTTGCTTCCAGGTCAAAGGTGAACCTGTGCAGTCACTTCCTGCTTCCTGCTCAAGGGGGGAACACGCGCTTCTGACTCTGCGACTGAGTCCGAAAAATGTATGTGTCACTGCTGGTCTGCAATGTCACAATGGGAAGAGGAAAGGAACAACATATTCTCGTTGTGTTTTTTATTAGCGTTCAATAAAACTTGTTTCTCCATATTTTCTTTTTTTTTTTTTTTTTTCAAAAGGAAGTAATTCTTAGGACAGCTGAGTGTTCACAGACTGGTTGGGTAATTGTTGTTGGGTAAGAGTAAAATGGAATAAAAATGAAAAAGTGTGTGTGTGTGTGCATGCGCATGTGTGTGTGTGTGAGTGTGTGTGTACGTGTATGCGCATGCATGTACGTGTGTACAAAATATGCAATCATTTATAAGAAATAAAATCATGTTATGCATAGGTAAATGTCATTTGGTTTGAGACAAGGTTAAAGGTCACTGGAGCACTGTGAAAATGAGTTTGGAAGAGTGACTAATTTAGTGAAGCTTGAACTGATCAGAAAATTTCGCTCAACCACAAGCTTAGCCGGAAAATAACAGGACAGATTGTTGTGATTTCTTCTATTTTTTTGACAGGACAGAAGTCTTGTCTTTGTTTTTTGTTTTTTATTTCCTTTCTTGTGAAAGGAAACTTTTCAATGCCCCACCGCCGATCTGCAGCCCTGCTGGTTCTCACACGACCCCCGTAGGAAGTTCCGGTTTCCCCCTTTCCTTTGAAACGGACTGTAATTAAACTCACACACAATCGCGCACAATGTTGGGTTCGCTCGCTCGCTTCAAAAATCTGCCCGCCCTGGGGGTCAACAGCAAAGATTTTTATGTCCGTCTGGAACGTTAGATGTGGTGAAAGATTTCTTTATCGTCTCCCAAATGCAGATGCTCGGTTGCTGAGCGGAGGGTGGGAGCCGGTATCCATTCCACTCCTGGCCTTTTATTACAGTCGGCTTCTCAATTATTCAACGGTGTTGCTATCAATTAAGTAATTCCAGCGCTCGAGCGAAAAACAGGCAAACGAGAGGCCTTCGTTATCAGCGCGCTCATTCCCGGACGACAAAACAATTCTCGACAACAGATCGGCACACACTGTTCCGGCGAGTGAAAGTATTTTAAAGCCGGCTACAACTTAAGCTGTTGAGCCCGTTAGTGGGTATACAGAATTACATTGCATCTGGTGTCTCCTTTCGGTGTGCATATAACAAGCGCTTGCTATTAAAGATATTAAACATATAAAGGTTTTTGTTTTTTTTTTAGAAGCGCAAACTTTTTCGATAACTTATTTTTTCACGGTAAGACCCTTTCACCGGATCAGTGCAGGTTTATACCTGGGAGGTGTGGGGGAGGGGGAGGGGGAGGCATTGAGGATCTCTCTGCTACGAAACAACAGGGGCTCTACAGATTAAAAGAAAGTCTGCTAGTTGGGAGTCTAAACACCCCCACCCCCCCCCCCCCCCCAGAAGCGGCCCCCTCCCTCAGAGAGGGTTTCAGCCGTCTCCCGTATCCCCTCTCTCTCTCTCTCTCTCTCTCTCTCTCTCTCCGGCAGGCCCCACCCTGAGCTGAGAACTCTTTGCGAGTGCGGCGGTTCGAGGGGGATGTTCGCGAGCGCAGGAACCTAATCTGTCCCAGCAGGGACCCGAACGGCTCTGCAAGTGTATGAATGGAGATAATATCTCCATAATGAGGTCTGTTTTGTACCATCAAAGTCTTCAAAGGGCCTGAAATTCGACCTCCCTCTTAGCGATCCCTCTTCGTAATAGCTCCTATTATTAATTGTTTTCTCTCTCTTTCTCTCTCGCTCGCTAACTCACTGAATCCCTCCCTCCCTCTCTCTCTCTCTCTCTCTCTCTCTCTCTTCTCTCCTCATCTCTCTTTCCTTTCTGCTCTTACAGCTGTGATTTTCCCTCCATGCACCTGTTTGTTTTTCTTTTATCACTCTTTTCCTTTATCATTCCATTATTTTAATTTTTGTTTTGGGGGGGGGTTAAAAACTAGTTTCAGAGCCAATTTCCCCCCCCCCCCCCAAATAAAGGAGCAGACCCAGTTTCACAAATCCTTTAATGGTCACATGACTATCATAAACCATTTCTATTCTGAGAACGGAAGTTCGGCAACTCGCCACATTAACCTGTTTCCAATTTTAGACTTCCTGTCCGCCAGCCAGATGTTGCCAATACCTTTGCATCTCGTGCACCTGGTTGGCCGCGTAAACATTCACGAGCTCGTACAGGAAGTGGACGGGCCGCCATATGCACCTCTGAGCGACAGCCTGTGAGCGAGTTTGCATTTCCCCGCTGCGTGACCATTGTCCATTGTTACTGTCCAGCGATAAAGCGGGTCGCCTATCTGATGGACCGTGGAGTTCTGAGGAACGTCCGCGCCGGTCTGCATCCTTGCATGCGGGCCCCCGGCCGGACACCACCGATCTGCGGAGAGATACGTTACAACGAAGCGATAAGGCGGTCCAGATCCTGAGCGTGCTCTGTGACGTTTCGTTTGAGCGCAGTTCCGGGGCGCCCAGTCCATCGGGAACGCAGTTCAAACGCACTCCTGCTTTTTCAGACTTACTTCTGCGTGTTCCAAGCTAAGTGCTTTGATTTACTTTTTAGTTTTTCGTTTTGTTTTGGGTCGATGATTGGCGTGTTTGGAAGCCATTTGTGGCGCCCAGTCCTAAACTGCCATGCATAAGTGACATATCACTTTTTGAGAGCTACGCAACAGTGCTATTGCATATTTCTTTCATCAATAAATGGTTTTAGAACGATACATGAACGACACAGGGCGGAGTGTAGCACAGTGGGTAAGGAACTAGACTTGTAACCGAAAGGTCGCAGGTTCGATTCCCGGGTAAGGACACTGCCGTTGTACCCTTGAGCAAGGTACTTAACCGAAATTGCTTCAGTATATATCCAGCTGTATAAATGGATACAATGTAAAAATGCTGTGTAAAAAGTTGTGTAAGTCGCTCTGGATAAGAGCGTCTGCTAAATGCCTGTAATGTAATGTAATGTAACATTAAACTGTACTGAACTGGGTTCACGTATTTCGGAACACGGTTTATTGTCCCAATCTGAAGGCGTAGCAGTGCGACGTGAACTACGTTTGACCGTTCCGCTCGGGTGCGTAGCGTGTGATCAGTTAACCATTCCAAGCATAACAACTTCATTCCAGACTTCACAACCGTTCTATTGCTCTAGCCAGTTATAGCCCAGGAGTCGTATCATGCAAGCGCTGTAAATCATCTGGCCTCACTGGATAAATGTGATACAAAGAGAATGGGGCCTGAAACTGAAACCAGGTTATGGCAGCGCGGACAACCCTCTTCTGAGCCGTGCCTCACACACAGCCATGCAATGTTCAAGGCCATTATCGCACGGTCATAAATAGGATATTCAGCAGAATGAACTACCCCGCACGCGGACGAAGGGGAATTACACGCGTTTACAGGTTCAGCAAAAGAGCAAGCGTTTAAAGTCGAGACGCGCTGGATGAGGGAACATCGTTTTCTTCTATTTTCTCAAGGACGCCATCAGTTTTTTAAAGTGCACAAGCACAGCAAAGGACATAGATGTTGAGTGAAAAACAATAATAACAATAACAACAGAACTTAAGTCAAACAATTCTAAATATTTAATAAAGCCACTCTGAATGTATTGTATTGTGAACTGTGAGGCCTGTGAGGCACTGTGCTGTGATGCTGGATCGTCTTACTGGTCCGAGCTTTCCCACAGTGAGCAACAGCAGATGTTTTAATTTTTGAAAAACAAAATTGTTTACGTTGATTTTAATCCACGTCTGTATCACGGTACAATTAGCTTAAAGGCTTTATTCAGCCTGCCCATACCTGGTTACAAATCACAGCCATGACGCAGTCCAATTTCGTTCCTGATATATGACATATTTTCCATTCTATTTTTTAAATTATTATTTTTTTAAATGTGAGTGGTCTTTGATATAACACAGCCTGTGAGTATAACCTTAAAACCGCACACTAATAACTTCCTATCAGTGTTCCATGAGCAACAAATGCTAATAATTTCAAATATTACAATAAAAATGAGCAGATTGCCTATCAGTTCCCATTGCTGTATTCATGATAAACCTCCAATTTTTTATTATGAGCATTTTCTCCCTTTTTTCCATGAGCATCCTTTAACTCTTAATCTTTTTTTAAAATAATTTTTTCCATCAACAAATGAAAATTTTGGCTTATACCTTGGTGGACCGGTAGACTGAGATCTGATCCTACTTATTGTCTAGCATATTGCACATTTACCATTATTTGTTAAATAATTGATATATGCTGATATACAGTAGATCAATATTTTTTCAGACGTGTTCCAAATGGGAAATTGCAGGGTCCAGCGCTACTCCAGAGTGATGTTGCACAAGTTTCACGTACACACGCACACATACTTTTATACGCTTTTTTTTTGCTTTTGTTTACACACAATCACCTATCTTATCTTTGGAGCATGACCCACAGTTTTTGAAGAAGACTCCAGCAAAAAAAAAATTTGAAAAAAAGTTGAAACACAAAAAAAAAACAACCAACACAGTCACAGTCACAATAAAAAAAAACATCTTTCTCAAGTCTCCTGTCCCAGGTGAAGTTTTATTTATTAATTTATTTATTTTTAAATAGCCTCCATCTGTAAAATAAATAAGTAGCCTCCACGAAGGTGCGGCGGGACATCCCGGACGATCAAAGTGTGCGGGGGTGGCGTCGTCCGCTCGGCGCTCCCGAGCCCCCCGTCTATTATTGGGGAGGGGTGAACGGCCGTCCTCCTCTTTCCTTTTGTGGGGCCACACATTGAGAGCCAGTCACCCGGCAGTGGCTGTCACACCGCGCCGGGCCGGCCCGGGGAGAGGCAGCCACCGACAGACGCACAGAGAGAGAGCGGCCACATCAAACGGGGCCTTCGCCGGCGAACCGTAACCGACAAACACCCCCCCCCACCCCCGCCCCCCCCGATCCGCACCTAACAACAGCGCCTCGGCAACCGACACCCACCGCCAGCGGAGATCAGCACCACCGAGGGGGGGGGGGGGGGGGGGGGGGGCAGGGAGGTTAGTACCGATGCACGCGCTCCACGCCGCGCCGCGCCGCGTCGCTTATCAGTCGGGGCACACGCCCTTAACTTGGGGGGGGGGAGGTTGGGGGGGGGTTAAGTGCCTCGCTTTAAAAGGGTGACATTTTAGGGCCTCGCCCGGGTGCTGATCCGGCCGCGGTTCAGTTTACAAGCCCCCGGCTTCCCGACCAACGCGCCCGCGGCGTGACTCCTAGCCCATAAACTGCTGCCTCCTGTTTCGATTTCCTTTTTTTCAGTCAGACCCGCGAGGGCATTTCTGCTTTTTCTTTTTCTAGCCAATCACATAAATGATTAAATTCGTTTCTTTTCTACTTGTATCACTAGCAGATCATTGTTATTAGAAATAAAGCTTTTTTGTTTGTTTGTATGTAGCTGTGTTATTTCATTGTTTTTAATGCTGGGATGATGGAGTACCATTCTTCTATGCCAGAACTGAAGAAAAAAAAAAGTCTACCTCTACAATAGCCATAAGACATAGAATAGGTCATGAGATGAGACATGATTCAGGATGACCTTGAGCAGGATTTAGCTTCAAGGACAAACGGCGCCTCCTACTGGTCTTTTAGAGGTCAACTGGAAAAATTCCCTCAGGCCAAGTGCCTTTTTATTATTATTTAATATTACTAATAAAGATTTTTTTTTTAATATTGAGATTTTTCACTTGAGTCTTTCACTTGATTTCATGTCTTGGCAGGTCATTCTCTGGGATCTGAAGAACTGTCTTCATAGTTCACCAGCATCTAAAGTGTCAAAAGTTTCCAAAAATATTAGACTCAGGTCTGGCCTCTAAGCATTATAACTGTATATTGCCAAACCAAGCAAACAGCTATCAAAACAGTGCGCTCACACATTTCAACATTCGCTGCTCACAAAAAATTCACTCAAAAAAAAAAATTTTGAGTGAGTGAGAAAAACAGTGTGACAGCATTTCAGCCTGGCGGTTTTTGTACATTTTATGGCTCACTTACCCCTAAGCAGGTTCATATAATGAGAGCCGTGTAGTTATTTGTGATAAGCACGCTCAGATCATCTCTAATTTCCAGCGGCCCTTCATTAAACCGTAATGGAAAAAAATCTCACTGCGTGTTTACTGAGGCGTCCTTTTTGTCATTATTCAGACGGGGGGGGGGGGGGGGGGGATAACCGAAAACATGTCCGGGTCCACGCAAGGCTTCCTTTTTTCGGCGAAAAAAGCAAAACGCTACGTAGCTTGCCGCCCCTCGCTCTGTCTCCTAATGAGGCCGGCTGCTGTCTCGTTAAAGCAAACAGCTCAGCCACGGCACTTCACACCTCTGGCCTGTCTCCTGCGTGTTAAGGGTCACCACTTTATGATAACAGCAGGAAAAAGAAAAAAAAAAAAACGTTACGCGAGTCAGACTCGGACAAGGCTTTCTCACGAGCAGGGGATCGCACACGTGCTCGCACTGGGCTCAGAAACGCTGGTGTACGCTGTTAATGGTTCAGTCTGAAGGCTCGTTATGTACCCCCGCTTTTTTTTATTTTTTTATTGCAGTTTCATCGGCTGAAACGTTCGTTTTAATATGTACACTTTGTTTTAATATTTACATAGCCACTTGTGACTATGCATTGCATCATGTGGAGCATCTGTGGAGCTTTTCAGTTTTCAGCTCATTGTAAAACGAATGCTAAATGAAAACATTACGTTCACATAATAACACTTTCATCTCAACTGATGAATAAAGAAATTGTATTTTAAAAATCCATTATATCCTATTTAAGGCCAAAAACATATTTTTAAAACTTTGTTTTAATTTTTCTATCATATGATAATGTTTCTGGGCATACAGATGCGATGAACTTCATCGTTTCTAGCCTCCCCAAAGATTATGTCTTCTAACTTGTCTTTCCGTTTTTCACTGTTTGGTATAAAACATGGTCAAGATCTATATATTAACGGATTTGTTTTGGATTATTATGATGAGGGTGTGGGCATATCTGTGGGGTGTATGCTATCAAGGAGCACCATTCATAAAATTTAATCGTCTCAGCATAATTCTGAACACACACGCACACATGCACACACGCACACACACACACACACACACACACACACACACACACAGAAGCCGTAGTAGTTTAAATCGGCACTAATGTCAAATAAATGCCACTCTTAAGTTCACGTCATAAAGACAGATAAATAGATGAACTCATAGTATGCTACTATGTTTGTGAAACTGTTAAAAAAAAAAAAACTCAAAGTTCATGAATAAGCGGACTGCATGAATAGAGGCTAGAATTACATCAAACACAATACCTGTACTGTGACAGTATTTCTAGTTTTCAACACTTGTGAAGTAATGGGAATCGGAACCTGTCCCAAGCAAAACATTTCTGTTTCACAAAGGCCACCCTCGACCGCAGGAAACCGGTATCCTGCCAAAACCTTGACTGTGCCGCTTCAAACGCTTCGGTTCAAGTGACCGCCGGTGCGGCCACGCCCGTTTTCGCTCGGCAACAGGTGACGTGCACACTTTCATCTCAGCCCTGGCACAAGCTGGTCTCCGCCACAATAGAGTCCCAGCAAAACCGAGAGGATGTTCTTAATCCAGGTACCAAAGAGGACACCCGAGGACACCCCCTGAAAAGATGCACACGCCTCAAAAACAGGCATTGTCCTCGAGTGTAGCTGTGTACAGCCTTTTACCTTTCAGGGTGCTCGTTTTGTTGTCTGATGTCCCCAAAGAATACATACACATTTACTCTGTCAAAATCATAAACTTATATGCATGAATTCCAACCAGCAACTCTCCAGAAGTACAATATCCCGGACACAGCACAACTACACCACAACAAGCAGGAACCAATACCATAGAGCAAACGTTTCAAACAGGAAGTAGACTATGTTTATTGCCAGACAAAAGGACATCAAAATAAAGTACATACAAACATTCCTACACTCGCATGTTACAGTGACATAGGATAGGACGGTGCAGGGCTTGAGGTAACTACTAATCTTATCTGGAAAATAAAGCAACTTTCCTCCCAAAAAATTAAAGGTGAGTCTTCTGTAGGCTTGTACTCTGACCTTACCTAGCAGAAATAAAAATGTACAAGAAGAGAAAACAAACAATGCCTGTCCAACTGCAACCTGCAAGACCATACAAATGGAATGAAAACCTAAAAACCCATACACCACCAAACAGAATCTAACAAGGAACAGAGAAAGTCCCCCCAATGCAGGAGATGGGCCACTTTATAGTCGTGGGCATGCCTTCGTCAAGTGTATGAGATTTGCCAATGAGTCAAATCTATAATCACAGCAGTAACTGGCTTCTCTAGCTCCACCTGGAGGCACAACCGTTGGGATGGTTGAGCTGCAATACGAACAATTGCCACTAGATGACAGTACTGCAAAGTCTGCATTGTTCTTGTTCTTGTCAGAGGCTAATTAAGGCAATATCAAAATAAAGTCAATATTGTAAGTAGAATATATTAAGTTCAACTACATGTTCTTAACACTGTATGCACTGAGAAAGTGGTTAGAAAAGAAGAAAAGCGAATGTCCTCGATAATAAATGATGTCAAAGACATAAATGATGAAGCAATATGCAATATCCTCGCTTTCCTTCTCGAAATAGCAATAGATTTGGTCGACTAGACTTAATTTTTGCGATTTTGCTGCCATCTACTCGTTGGAAAAAGAACTGCGGCCAATTTCCTTAACCTCATCATTATTTCTTCGTTAATGAAGGAGCAGGATCTTTGACGATGTATGAATTTAACAACAAGGTAGGTTGAAAACGAACATTTAACGAAAACAATTGCCAATATTCCACAACAGTTTATGAATTAACTTTATCTGCTCCTCTCCATGAACACAACACAAATCCACCATGCGTGGCCAACCATGTCCTTCAGGAAGTTCACAGCTGATATAAAGTTAATATCAGAGCCAGATCAAATGTAGATAAATAACTGTAGAAAAACAGACAATTACCGGAAGAGTTATCATAAAAAGTAAATGTCACTGTGCATGTGTGAGCTACAGTCCTTTTAAGATATTTCTAAAAGTCGAACAGGGCATACATAGCCATATATTCGTATGTCACTGATCGCACTTCTGCTGCAAAATTCGCTTGCTTGTGGAACGAAACTCCCCTAGCAGAGACAAAACGGAACACACGACAAAGTTGAATGTATCTGTGTTCATCTAGCTGAACCTGCGCTCCGTTCTCTGTGTTCGCACAGTCTTGCCTGGCGCAAAATGGCAGCCCCTTGTGTGCGAGTAATAGCGCGGTAGCATGCGCTGGACTTTAATGTCAACATGTCCCTGTTGAGACTTTGTGCCTTTCCTAGGTGTCGGACTACTCGCATTTTATTCGAAACAAACTTGAGGAATACATTCTATTCCGATCAATGCCACGCCTGTGTCAGGATACGGAATGACTGTCACAGGCGAATATCTGGTAAGTAGCCTATGCTATGTGTTGCTTAAGAGTGGCTGCAGATTCACCTGAACTTGACATCAGTTTAGCGTGGTCTGCCTGGCTGGCATGAAAATGTAAGATTCAGTGTGTGATTGATCCCCTTTATACAGTTAACTATCAGGCACGTTTTATAAATTACGTGAGACGTAACTTGCTAATTGTGTTAATACCTTTTGTTGTGTATTATGAAATCCTTTAAGATGGCTAGCTAGCTTCCTAATCATAATGCTGGTAAAGTTTGCGACGAAGTTTGGTACAATTCATTCAGAAAAATCCATCGTTTTGAATCCTGAATTTTTCATTTAATTCCCAGAAAGCCCCTGGGCAGCATACCGGAGAAATTATTCGACCGTTATACCAAAGAAAGAGGATGGCAAGAAACGATTATGGGAACAGTCTCACCTCCTGGACGGTACGGTGCTAACTGTAGTCCTCCGTTGTGTCTAGTGACCTCATGGAAGCGAGGATTCTTAAAATTACGGAGTTGTTTTTATGAACAGTTTTAAATGGTGATCAAGTTTATTCAATGCATCATCAGACGTCCTTCTGATATAATACATAAAGACTCACAAGGGGGAAATGTCTACGTACTTGTTTTAAATGATGATACTTGTGTTTTGAAGATCCAGTGTTTAACTTCAGGCTTATGCTTTATGATGAGCACCTTAATGTGATATATATAAGTGACATGCACATAAAAAAGTGACCCAATACATAGCTCTTCTATATGAACTCAAAGCTTATTTTATTGAGCCTTATACTCTGATTGACAGTATTGTTCTACGTATAATCCACCCACGCGTTGCTGTCCTGTGCTGCTGTTTTGTGCTGCTGTTCATCATCTGTACCGTTCAGGGAATAGTGCTCTTTCTGTGTTTAAAAGTAGACGTGAGCTCGCCTGTCTCTTGTCTGTCTTCTCCGCCCTCAGTACTGGAAGCCCGGATCCAGCAGCTGCAATCGGACGTTTTTCTAGACGTCAAGCACTCAAAGGTGCAGGTTGTCAAGTTCTCCCAGGCTGGGAAAGACGTAACCCCAAAGAAGGTCCCGACCGGCAGGAAGGGAGGGGGCCCTGACCCCTCGCCCCAAAAATCGGGCAACCCGAGCCGCTGGTTCGAGAAGCTGAACCGAGAGAAGACGAGCAAGGCGAAGAGGCTCCTGCACCACCAGCAGAAGAACCAGCAGAACCCCGCGAAGGCCAAGGGCGGTAGCGGCGGCCTGCACCTCCCGGGCACGTCGATGAAGACCATCTCGGCCTCTAAACTGAGCAAACCCCCGGCCAAGACGGACCCGCCGAGGCCCGGCCCTCCCCGCAAGAAAGACCCGAATCAGGAGCTTCCTAAGGGCCGGACCGCCTCCTCCTCCTCCTCTTCCTCCCGCCACGCCGCCTCCACCTCCGCCTCCTCCTCCCGCCACGCCTCCTCCTCCTCCCCCCGTCACGCCCGCTCCCGGCCCAAGGACGAGGAGGAGACCCTGGCCGAGCTGGAGGAGCTGGACCGGCAGCTCAACGAGTACACCTCGGCCGCCGGCGGCGGCGAGCAGCTGGCCAAGGACCGGGACTGCAGTCGCTATGGCGACGCCCAGGCCAACGTGCGCTGCTTCCTGGAGGCCTGCATGTACATCGGCGACGTGGACCGCGCCCAGCGCTGCCTGCTCAGCCACCACCACCACCTGTCCCGTCGCAAGCTGCTCACCGTCTCCACCTACAACTACATGATGAGGGTGTGGGCGAAGAGGGTGAGTCACTGGCCTCCCGGCCACGATCCCAAACCCATCAGCACTGCTGTAGGACACACTTATACGTCACACACAGTGAGAACCCAGTCTGACCCCCCCCTCCCCCCCTTAATTAAATTAGATTGGGCCTAAAAAAATGTAGCATGTCATCAACGTTAGTGACACAACAGTCAATATAGATGGTAATGTAACTTTAGAGGGTGGTAGCCTGTAGAAGTGTGGCTCTGTGCATGTGAGTTTGTCATGGTCCCTCTTTTATGGTGCCTAGCATCTGTTATATTGTGCTGGTATCTGTATGTATGGTTTGTGGGGATATACTTACAAATCACAGTAACTCACATTTTTATGTTTTGCGAACTCCACTATAACTTGCTTAATAGGTCTGATAAAATCTCAGTTTCATCCTGAACTTGAAAACTGTATGTTAATCTTTCCATTTAGCTTATCTTTAAATGGCCAAGTAAATATGCCTCTCTTTGCCAATATGAAAAATTGGAAGACTTTTTGACAGAATAGGTTTCCCATTTGATACGACCCCAATGTTGCCAATCCCCTGTCAGTAGACTGAAATGTTCATGTAGTTTCCAAATATTTGACAGCTATCAGAATCACGCAGGTTGAATACCATGATTATTATTATATCTCTTCATTATCATTCACTTTATGATTTTTAAAAAATGATTCACACTGCTGGTAAAATACTCGTTTACAAATTGACCTTTAGTTTGGAGGTGAGAATTGGCTGTGAAGGGACGTTAATCAGAGTCCCGCCTTTTCCTGTGTCAATCACAGGGTGCTCTGAACCAGATTGGCCGGCTGTTCATCCTGGTGGAGGAGGCGGGCCTGAAACCCGATCTGGGCTCCTACGCCGCTGCTCTGGAGTGCATGGGTCGCGTCCCCAACTGCTCCACGCGCGTCATCAGCAGGTAAGCCCCTCCCCCCGTCCGTCCGTCTGTCCGTTATGGTCCCAGAATGCAACAGTGTCACCTGGCCTCCCTGTACACCGGCCTGCAGAGCACTGTCCCCATTCTCGTTGCGACCTGCGACGTCGGCGGTTCGAATTTGGCCGTACAAAAGCTAAAGCTAGAGCAGGGCGGCCCAACCCAGTTCCTGGAGATCTACCATCCTGTAGGCTGTCATTTCAACCTCAGTAAGGTCTGTAGCTGTTGAATGAGGCGTGCTTTGTTAGGGTTAGAGTGAAAGCCAACAGGAGGGTAGATTTCCAGCAACAGGGCTTGTTACCACTGCATGTGAGGGCTTCTCCACATGGGTGGTACAACCCACCAGTAGGTGTGATTGAACTTCTGGGGGGGGTTTGGGGGGTTTGGGGGGGTTGGGGGGGTTGGGGGGGTTGCGGGTGGGTGCTCGGGTCAGAAAACCTGGGAGGGGGTGGTGGCCTGCAAGGAAGTGCCTGAATTATTTATCGCATCAATACGTGTTTAGTTAGCGGCGGCGGCGGCAAATTTGCAGCTTTCGCGAGCGCCTTCTGCCCTCGATGGGAATTCCGGGGAGCGGTGAGCGGCGAAATATGCCACGGAGACTCGCGGCGGCTTCGCCCGGCGTACTCGCGCGCGCGGCGAAGGCCCAGCTCCCCCGTGGAGGCGCCAGTTTAAAAAAAACCTCAATTCAAACTCGCACCGTTTAGCGCCTTTGTGCCTTCAGTTAGCGGGCCTAGAGTTTTTTAGCACGTGTTCCTCCTGTGTTTCATCCTGAAACAGTGCGTTTCCTCACACAAACTGGCCTTAGCCAGCATTCACATTCACTTAGCTGGCTAACCAAGTGTCAAGATCTCTCACTGTTGAGTGTAGCTATGAATTGTTAGCGCAGGACTCTGCACTGACATTTATTCCTGAGCAAGACATGTGCTCCTAAGTTGAAAAGCTTACGAGCGCACTAATACATCCCAATTAGTAGATGTGCTTCTGAATAGTTTTTCCAGTTAGCTCACATAAAATTTCATAAAATGGGAGCACTGTTGAGCCCTGTAGCAGTTGACAGTAGCGGCTAGCAGTCGATGGGTGCCTGCACAGTCTTTCTCTTAAAGAGGAGACTGGCCGTCTGCAGTAGCAGGCTGCACTATCTGGAGAGAACTGTTCTGTCAAAGTGGGATCAATAAGTGAGTTTTAACTGGGGGAGAGTCCTCATTACTGTTGTCTTAAATGTTCTCATTTTCTCCAAGAGCATTTAAGAGCCTTCATTCTTAAAAAATAAAGCCTGAGCCATGAAATTGACCATTGCTGGACGATATGAGACAGTGAGGCTGCGGCCTGTGTTTTAGAGTAAATGGTAAATGGACTGCATTTACATAGCGCTTTTATCCAAAGCGCTCATTCACCCATTCACACACACACACACACACACACCAACGGTGAAAGGCTGCCATGCAAGGTACCAACCAGCTCGTTGGGAGCAATTAGGGGTTAGGTGTCTTGCTAACACAGGGACACTTTGACACACCCAGGACAGGGGATCAAACCAGCAACCCTCCGACTGCCAGACAACCGCTTTTACCTCCTGAGCTATGTCGCCAGTAAATCACTGTGCACATGCTCAACGCTCCATGTAATGTAACCCAAGGGGTGGTTTCAGTCCACTGCTGGCCAGTATGGCCAGTCAGAAATCAGTGGTACACCCTACCTGACATGGCCTGGCTCTGCCATGATCTCCAGACTCCCCCGTCTCTTTCCTCTGCAGTGATTGGTGGAAATGCATTTCCCCGTCAGCCAATCACAGCAGCGCGGATAGCGCATTTCCTGTAGTTTTCTCCCGTAGCGTTCGGTTTGTGATTCATCGAAAGGTCAGGGAACTGCAGCGTGGGGACATGGCCCAGCAGTTTAAGTTGTCTTATTGATGGGTGCGGGGGTGGATGTGTTTTTGAACGCCAAACAAAAACTAATATCTACACAGAGTGACTCATAATATCCTAGGCACTCGATGGGGGGGGGGGGGGGGGGTCTTTTTTTTTCTTTTTGACAAGGAGGGATGCTGGAAGTCCTCCGGGCTCCTTAACTTAGTGTTTATTCAGAAAGAGAAAAAGAGGCAAGCACCCTACTTCCCCAGAGAGAAACACCCAGACACCTGGAACTCTGCGATGCAGATTTTTTTTTTCGGGTAAAGAACAATTTGCAGAACTCCTCCAGCCCCTTCATTCCGACGGCCGCCGGCTCCTCTGTGTTTTACCTGTCTGGGCCCTGGGGGGTGATGGTGATTGACAGCCCAGTGCTAGCCTCAGCGCCCAGGCATTAGGAGAGCAGAGCCGGGGGGGGGGGGGGGTTGCTTGCGAATGTGAGATTGTGTTCAGTCTCTCTAATCTGCACTCCAGACTGCTGCACTGCGCCACTGCATTCATTTCAACACAGTCTGGGTTCTCTCATCAATTTTCATTACTTGCTGCTCCAGACCACCTGCACGTAGCCTGGATATGAGGTTTATGCTAAGCCTCCTGTTTCACAATGATTATGCCAAAGGACAGTGAGTTGTGATGGCTCGAAATGGGTACATGCTTTGCTTAAAATCCTTTTTTTTTTTTTTTTTTTTTTTTTTTTTTTTTTTTTTTTAAAGCCTTATTTTTGTTCGCAGCTGGTGGAAAGGGGTGTCCAAAACAAATATTTACCATTTTGTGGGGAAGCCCTCTTGACAAAGTGTATAATTAGTAAAACAGAAGCTGGATTTGAGGGACGGGGGGGGATTAGGAGGACTTCATCAAATACTGATGACTTTGTCAGATGGCTGTGTGGAGGAGGTACTACTGCCCCCTGCTGGCGCAGAAGTGAATGTTTCTGAAAGTGACATCATTTTCCTGTAGGTGTCAGGTGCCCTCTTTGTCTTCATCCTTCAGCTCGCTCTCTCGCACAGTTTTGTGGAGTGCAGAGACGCAGCCGCCTTCCGGCCGTGGTTCGCAATCGCTTCCTTTAAGCCTGCGAGTTCCGGGCCAATCAGGCGCCTTCGACCGCCTGCCCGCCCACCCACCCACCCACCTGTGCTCCCGGGCCATTGTCCCGGTCGCCACGGCAACCGAGCGGCCGGAACACACCGCGCTGGGGAACTCTCGCCGTTCAGAGGCGAAGTGTGCGTTTTCTCTCTCTTTCTCTCTCTCTCGCTCTCTTTTGCCCTCGCTCTCTCTCCCTCTCTCTGGCAGTTCAATTCAATTCAATTCAAATGAGCTTTATTGGCATGACTCTCTCGTCTCCTTCGAGAGCCCGCCGTCCGTTTCCCGCACGTCAGCGGCTCAACCTCGGCTCGTCTCCGTTCGTCCTCAGCGGCTCCACGCGCGCGCGATCATTGACTCCTCTGACGGAAGAACGGGGGAGGGTGAGAGGGGCCAGGGGGGGGTAGAGAGCAGATCCCCAGGAGAGTTAAGCCGTCGTTTTTTACCCAGCGTACCGCGGTGCAGTGCGTCACCGCCTGGCTCCACGCAAAGCACGGCGATCGAGGTTTGTCCGCACGACGGAGCACGGCGACGCCTGTGACATCAGCGGGCGTCGGGGCCCGAGAGTGACGGAAGGGGAAAGCCGGTTTGCTGCCGCTGGTCGAGCTGAGCGTCCTGTGGTATGCAGGCGTAGGTCGAGAGCCCCTCCCCCTCCCCCAAAATACTGCGGTGCTTATCCTGCTTAATAAGGCACCTCCATATATGTGTGACCCTGGACTTCAGGTCCATACATCCATTAAAACATTCCCTGAAGACTTGTTAAAGAGCTAAATGGTAATGGTATTTATATATGCATTTATATTGCGCTTTTATCCAAAGCACTTTACAATTGATGCCTGTCATTCACCCATTCACACACTCACACACCAACGGTGAAAGGCTGCCATGCAAGGTACCAATCAGCTCGTTGGGAGAAATTAGGGGTTAGGTGTCTTGCTCAGGGACACTTCGACAGGCCCAGGGCGGGGGATCGAACCGGCAACCCTCCGACTGCCAGACAACCGCTCTTACCTCCTGAGCTATGTTGCCCCTCTGTGCTTTGTTTTCTCAAAATAAATTAAAAACTAATAAACGCGTGGAGAGCAGTTTTATTGACAGGTCGATAATTAATCAGGTTCGTAAACAGTATCTACGGCAGGTGTAAGGAGACCAGACAGGGAAGAGTACCGTTATTGAAATTTAATTTTAAAAAACTGTGCACCCTAAACCATAGAACCATCTAGGCGTAGTACCTGCTTTAAATTGCTGGGTGCTGATTGAGAGGCCCATCGAGCGCAAATGAACAGTTTATTTCAATACAGCGCAACGTGCAGCTCAGCTTGAGTGTCTCATACAGTGTGCCAAGCGCCATTCTAACCACCTAGGCTGCAGTGTAGGAACATGGCCACCAGAGGGCATCATAGTGCACAGTTACCAATTATTCTCGTGTTGTTTGGTTGCCTGGTGCCAATAACTGATATTTGGCTGCCATGTTGGCTGATGCCAATGCCTTTTTGTTTTATGGTACTGCATAAATGTTAACTGCAGCCAAGTTTCCACATTTATGGAAGTAGATGGGCACAAATGTCAAATGGACAAATGTAACTATTTATTTGCATAACAAGAAATGGCATATTGCTTACTTTATTATTCAGCAGAGTGCATGAGTCTAGAGAGCTACTGCGTCTCTATAGCTTTTCTGGATAGTGTGACTGGTAAAAAAATTATTCATTAAATAGTAGTTCAGATGACCATGATTAGGAAACTTTTTTGAATATGCCTTCTGATGTGTCCTGTGGCCATCTAGGCTGGGCTCATTCCTTGTCATGTTTTACGACTGAAGGGATCGGGCTGTTTTCTTCTGCACATGCCCAGTGCGTTCCGTAAAACTGCACAGACAGCAAAGTGTTACAGTGAAACATCTCGACAATGACATTAATATTCCGGAAAAATCCATCTGACGTCTGCTGCTGTTATTGTCCTGGAGTCATGCTCCCTGACCATGTGAGAATGCACTGGTAGCTGCATTGGCATGTGGATGTTATGACATAAGCTGCTATGCTTGGGCCACACTGCTGATAATTACGCAAATGCATAGACCGCCATTGGACACATTGACTGGCCAATCAAAAAACTAGGTTTTCCTGGCCTTGGCTGAGGTATTGCAAATGGAACAGCAAGTCCAGCTTTGCTGTGGTGTCACTGAATTATGAAGTTGGTCACACCCTCAGTGCTGCTTCCTATAATCAAATAATCAAGGAATTAAAATCACGGATGTTCATTGACTTGGAGTATGTGGTAAAATTGGAGTATGCCAGATTTGTATATAAAATATATTGGTAGAAGCTTCTCTTGTTATCCAGATAAAATATCTGATTTATTTTAATCAGTTTGAAATTGACATGTAATGTTCATTAAGGAAACAATTCAGTGAGCCGTCTCTGAAGAGATTTTCATGGAATTTAATCAGGCAAAGTTACATTGATAAGGATTAACCATATAATTAATCTGTAAACAAACATACCCCAAAAGCACAAAGCGAGAGGTTCAATTGTGATTATTACAGGAAGCTTTGAAATAATGAAAGTATTCATTTGAGAGTGGTATTTGTTTTTGTTTTCTGAAATTTCTACGGATGTGGTAACGCACAAGGAAGAGGTTACATTTTTCCTCCTTTCCTTCTGATACAGAACTGAATGACATTTTTGTCACGGTGTCATAAACAAAGCAGCGGTCCCGCCGACCTCATATTCACACACTTTGTTATTTCCTTGGTGTGGCTGCCTGTAGCGAGCGCTGAACGAGCTACCGTCGGGTAAATCGTATTATAAGCCATTGTACGATTTCCTTAGCTACGTTAGCGGATGCTATTGTATTGACACTACTGGCTTCCCCCCGGCTCCGCTCCACGGAGCCTTTGATTAGTATGTAGGCCGTCCTTAGATAAACACTTACTCTGAGTAAAATTAATCAGGTTCCGCGGCGTCTTCCAGGCTGGTTTCCCGCTTTAGGTCGGATTAGATTTACGACGTGGCACCCGCTACGCCGCTTCGCATTAACACCCGTCCACGGCTCTGCTCCGGCTCGGCCTAATGAATGCCCCAGATTTTTATCTGGAGCGATCGGTTTCTGCGGAGACGAGGGAAAATGCTAAATGGATTAGAGGTGTCGGGAGTTATTGTGACGGATACGTTTTTCCAAAAGAAGCGACTAATTTTTGTTAGGATAAGGAAATTATACTCTAATGGAAGGCCTTACTGTTGCAAACATTGTTATTTGTCAGTGCTATGAGCAGGCTTTCAAGAATTCATCAGTATTTTATTCATTATTCACTTCATCATCATTATTATTATTGTTGTTGCTCATTGTGTTGCTAAATACTACTATACATTTTTTGCCAATATCGCATTAGCTACGTCTAGGAATGCAGTTTCAGTTTTGCTGTCATTTGTAATATTGTTATTTGAACTTAACAATTGCATTACTTTGCTAATTCCATGCCTTGACCTTTTATAGAGCGATTATTCGTGAATGAAGATCTTAAATGGCCCTTAATTCCTTTCCCTTTGACACCGTAAATGGAATAAGGCCTGCTAATGGGACTTATGATCAATAGTGTGGATGGATGATTCAGGCTGGAAGATCATGTGACCTTGGTGGGGCTTGTGGTGTGATGTAAGAGTCAGTATGATGTCAGTAGAGCTGCCTGCTTCCTTCTTCCAAAAATGGAGGACAGGTTTCTGCATGGTTCTCTCCTTTTTTAGATGCGAAGCACCTCATGGACCTGGTAACTCTCTTACTCACTCACTCAATCACACACTGTCACTCACATACGTTTGGCAGGCTGTAGATTCTCCACAAGGGGGAGCTATTAGCATCAACGACACCATGTGTCCTTGTTTTAACCAGTTTTATGTTCAGCCAATGACCCTTATCCACTATAATGTGCATATTTAAATGTGCAGTTTGGCTGACCGTGTTATAGGCTAAATGTTGGTCTCTTTGTAATATTTTCCCATTTTATGCCTGGGCCTTTAGTCCGTCAAGGAATTGTTTATTTTTTTTTTTTTGCCCAGGCTCCGTGTTAGTCTCAGAGGTAGACTGGTTCCTTTAGAGACTGATATACACAATATGGGTCACTGACACTGTCCTGGAGGTTTGACAGCACATATTTGTGAGGTCATTCAGCTGGAGTGGGGGACATGAAGAAGAAAAAAAAAGAAAAAAAGAAAAAAAAAATATATATATATAAGATATAAGGAAAAATAGAAAGGAAATCATTCATGTCTGTATCAACTGCAGGCAGTGTTATATGAATGAGCTGTTTCTGAGCTCATCCCATTTTGGGGGGGGGGGTTTGATTTCCGTCACTGCTTATTCCCATGGGGGGTCCCGGTACAGAGATGGAACTCTCTGCATCTCAGGTGTTTGTTGCTGCTCACTGTGCCTCTGCCAGCTCGCCCCCCCCCAAAAAAAAAAAAAACCTCTCTTTCTTTTTCCGCGGCGTTTCCATCCCAGTGGAAAAATCACACGGCGGGGAATCGCTCCTCCGTATGTGCCTCGCAGGACGACATCCAGGGAAAAACTAGGTCAACTGCAAGATCAATAGCCCCCCCCCAGCCCCCCCCCCCCCAAAGCAGACTGGTTATTCGCAAGTCTTTTTTTGACTGTTTGTTTTGTTCTTACTCCTTCAAAAAAAAACAAAAAAAAAACAAAAACTGGAGGGAGCCAGGTTTGGGGTTGCCGTGGATATTCTTAGCTCTGTGATTTACAGTCGTTTTTTTTTTTTTTTTTTTAAAAAAAATTTTTTTAAAGGCAGCTCTCTCTGTTGGCGATGCCATAGAAGAGGGCGTGGCGGCGACGTCTCAGTCTGAATACTATTGATCACAACCTGACGATGGCGGGGCTGTGATGCATTGCTCTGCAGATAATGGAGTGAGCGATGGGTCTGGCTTTTTCTCCTCAGACCGCTCCTTGCACGGGGCCGTTGGGGGGAAGAGCGGGGCCATTGATTGTCGGGGTAATTGTCGTGGACATGGGGCCCGAACCGAACCTCTTGATGGATGACGGCCCGTTCTAGAGGCATCGTCATGCCCCCTTCGCGGTGGAGGTCGATTGGGCGACGGTAATGCACAATGGTTAGGGATCTCGTCTAAACGTAGGGGGGTTACGGGTTCGATTCCCATTTGGGGGTAATTCCGCTTGTATCCCTTGATCAAGGTACTGATCCTGAAATGTTTCAGCGAATACCCCATGTAAATGGACTGTATGTAAAATGTAAGTTGTCTCACATCGCTATGGATAAGAGTATCTGCTAAATGCCTCAATGGGTATATGTTTGTGTGTCATTCTGTTTGAATGATGAATTAATTCCGTCAGATAACAGCTTTCCGAACCGAACAGCCGATCTGCTACGAGCATCCGCACATGGTGATATTCACCATAATTTTAATTTATTCATTTTTTACGCTATTTTTCTATGTAATAAAATCAGTCTGCAGGTTCTGTGCTGCTAATGTCTCGCCGCTCCTGCGCTTGGTGTCACTCTCCGTACAGTACTATCACCGCAAAACAAAAACGGGTGTTGAATGAAACTTATTTTATCACTATATCTACTCTTCATTCTAATTCAGTTTGAATCCACCAAAGAGGTTTGGTTCAGTGCTTTGTTTTTCTTAAGTTTCTTTTTGTTTAAAAATTTTCTTTTAAAAAAAAATTCTAGTCAAAAAAGAAATTCGGCCTTATTCACCGGGTTCAGGCTGCAGTGCTTTCATCCACCGGCTCCGGCCTCAGAGCCAAAATGGCTGAAATGACGGCAGTATCCGCCAGAGACGCCATGTAAAAGCATGCTGTCCCCGCCCCCCTGCCGGCCACACCGCGGCTCTGTAGCGTCATCATCCTGTGATACTGGGCGTGCGTAGGGGAGAACCTTCCAGGACACACTTAGAATGAAGGCAGTGTGTGTTTTAAACTTGAAAATGTTGTGAAATGCAGTTGAGTCCTTTTGTAGTTTAGGACCGTGTGCTTATATTGTATGGTGTGGCCGTATATTTTTGAACAGGCTTCTCTCCTTTTTTCTCCTACGTTGGCTTTGCAGACTGTAGCCAGCATCTTCGTTTCAGTGATGGATGATATTTACCCTCTTATGAAAACATCCTCTGATGTTTTTGTTCTCCTTTTTTTTTTTTTTAGATATATCATTTTTGACCTTAACACATTTTATTCTTTAGCAGTAGTGCCATGACATGCCATTTCTAAAATCTGGAAAGTACAGTATTGTGGCTTGTCAGCCTGTAACCTTTTTTTTTTGTTTGTTTTTTTTTTAATCTCTGAAATTCGCCTGTCGACGGGCACAGGTAAGCCCAGGCCTGTAAATTAAAAGGACACAGAGGTTTGTGTTCCTGGAGCAGCCCCATCCCTGCCCCTGGAGGTTTTTTTTTAGTTTTTAGTTTTTTTTTGGGATAGTCAAGGTGACAGCCCCCTACGGTTCCGCCCAATGACAGCGCAGGGGGCACGGGGAGTGTCGCGCGGGGAGCAGAGCCCGGCTGATCGATCCCCGTAAGGTGACACCAGTGACATTGCTCTTCCGCAGTGGTGTCTTCCTGCTCACCGTTTAGCCCTGTGGAACGTCTCTCTCACTCTCTCTCTTTCTCTGTCCTCCTTCTATCCATCTCTCTATCCCTCCCTCTCTCCCTACCACCCTCCTGCTCTGTACCTCCCCCACCCCCCTCTCTCTCTCTCATTGTTTACCCACTGCTGATTGGCTGTGTTCCAGCCCACATTCACTCTCTCCCAGTGCCCTTTAAATCCATGCCACTCCACATGCCTGTCTTTCCCCCCTGCTCTCTCTCTCTCCCTCCCACCCTCCCTCTCTCGCTCTATCTCCCTCACTCTCTCTCCCTCCCTCCCGCTCTCTCTCTATCTCCCTCACTCTCTCTCCCTCCCTCCCCCTCTCTCTCTCTGTCTCTCCCTCTCTCTCCCTCCCTCCCTCTCTCTCTATCTCCCTCCTCCCGAGTCCCTCCCTCTCTCTCTCTCCTGTCTCCGCGGCGATGCCCTGCTCTTGTCATATCCAGGTTCCCCCTGCTCCTGTCTCACATCCATCATCTCTCCCCCACTCTTTGTTCACAAGAGGAGAGGAGGGAAGAGGAGGGCAGGGGAGAGGATAGGAAAGAAGGGGAGAAGACAGGAGAGAAGAGGAGGGGGGGGAGGGGAGGGCAGGGGAGAGGAAAGGAGGGCAGGGCAGGGGAGAGGATAGGAGAGAAGGGGAGAAGAGAGGAGAGAAGAGGAGATATGGGGAGAGGAGAGGATAGGAGAGAAGGGGAGAGGAGAGGAGGAGGGGATAGGAGAGAAGGGAAGAGGAGAGGAGGAGGGGATAGGAGAGAAGAGAGGAGATAAGGGGAGAGGAGGGGATAGGAGATGAGGAGGGGAGAGGAGGGGATAGGAGAGAAGGGGAGAGGAGAGGAGGAGGGGATAGGAGAGAAGGGGAGAGGAGAGAAGGGGAGAGGAGAGGAGGAGGGGATAGGAGAGAAGGGGAGAGGAGAGGAGGGGATAGGAGAGAAGGGGAGAGGGGGTGGCCTCATGGCTTGCATTTAAAGAGCGCTGGCGTCTGTGCAGGAGAATGTGGGTTAATGCTGATGCTCTGAATGAAAGCAGACACCTGCGAGGCAGAACAATATGGCTGCCCTACAAGCACAGCCAGGTGCTATATTACTGTAATGTGTGTATGTACACACACGCACACACACACACACACACACACACACACACACACACACAGGGACACACACACACAAGCACACATACAGGCACAGGCACACACACACATACAGACACAGGGACACACACACACACAGGCACACACACACACACACACATAGGGACACACACACAAGCACACATACAGGCACATGCACACCCACACACACACATACAGACACAGGCACACACACACACACACACACAGGGACACACACACACATACAGGCGCGCACACACACACACACACACAGACACAGGGACGCACACATACAGGCACACGCACACACACACACACACAGACACAGGGACACACGCACACATACAGGCACACGCACACACACACATAGACACAGGGACACACACACATACAGGCACGCACACACACACATACAGACACAGGGACACACAGGCACACACACACAGACACAGGGACACACACACACACAGGCACACACACACATGCACTCGTCCAAGTGCTTCCATAGATATAGAGTGCGTAAGTGCAGAAATAAACCTGCAAACAAGAAAAGACCGTTTTCTTTTTCTTTTCTTTTTTTTTTTTTTTGGATTGCTTCAGGAATTCAGATTGAGCGTGTGGCGTTAATTGTAATTGCTAATTGCAGCCTCGTCAGAGGGGCTCGGGCATTTAAGCAGGATTTCCTCCAGAAGGTAATTACCGGAGCGTTATTTAATCACTGTCTGGCGAAAGGTGCGGAGGGCAAGGGAGTGTTCGCTCGTTTTCAGAGGACGACGATGAGATTCCCCCCCGCCCTTCCACTCTCCGCCTGCGGTTCGCCGGTTCGCCACTAGAGGGCAGTGCTGATACGCAAGACCAGGGTCTTCTCCATACCACAGGAAGGGCCGGCCTGTTGCACTAGACAGAGATCCGAGGTTACGCACCTCAAACAGGCACGTACAGCCAGGCACCTCCTCGTTACCATAATTGCAGACTGTCTGTGTACACCCCGAGGTGTGTAATTAGACGGCTAGTAAAACCATGACAGCTGCAGTACCTGAGGGGTTGTGTGCACAGTATTTCTGTCTCACTGTCACTGGCCCGTGTCCTCTGTCTTTACTGTACCGGATAAGCTGCTCTCTCTCGTCTCCTGGCTGCCGTTCAGCATCAGTATTCCTGTCCTGGTCTGGCCGTGAGCGCGATGGCGGCGGCGGTGGTGGTGCCGGAGCGGCGCGTACGTCTGCGCGGTTTGACACGCGGGGTCCTCGCGCCGCGCCGCGAAGCCGTCCGTAGGCCGCCTGACTGGGGGATCCACTGCAGCGGACGACCCGGAGGATTTTTTTTTGTTTTTTGTTTTTTTTTGGTTAGTTTTTTTTTAAAAAGGAGGGAAAAATCGGTGCGGATCTGTCAGCTCCTGAAGCGGTCAGCTGACGGGCGTGGGCGGCAGAGGCTCGAAGCGCTCGGAACGCTCGAGGTGATGAAACGGCAGCGCAAGAGCAGGCGCCGCGAGCCGCCGGTCGCCACGGCGACCTCCCCGCCCCGCCCCGGCCCGGCCTCCTGAGGGGATGCGGCCGCTGGGCCAGATGGCCTGTTTCTCAGCGCCCCTGACCTCTCCGCCCCCTCCCCGCAGGTGTCTGCAGCAGCTCGAGGAGGCGGGCTTCTCCTTGGAGGACCTGTTCCGCCGCTGCCTGTTCCGCCAGGACGAGAGGGAGACCGTGCTGAAGGCCGTCCGGATGGTGGAGCCCGACTTCCAGCCCGCCGTGCGCACCGAGCCCAAAATCTGCACCTCTCCTCTGGTCGAGGAGGTCTACACCAAGGTATCATTTTGGCCCCGCCCACCACACCACATTTAACCCTTTTAAGTGTGGGGGTTCCTTTCTCTTCTTCTTCTTGAGAATTTAGTCAGTGTTCTAGAACTCCACTGCTTTCATTCACCAGCAGCGATTGTTACATCATCGTTGGAATGTTCGGTTGAGAACATTCAATTCACAATATTTGTGATTTCACACATACACTCACCTGTCCAAGTGTTAACAGAAATACAGGATGTGTATGTGCAGAAATAAATCTTCCTCTTTTTTCCCCTTAAAAATTGTAAGTCGCTGTTCTATTGTAGATCTTCCATTACCAGCAGTGATTGTCACATCGGCATTAGAATGTTCAGTAAAGAACATTCTTGTCACATAAAGGGTTCATTCGCATTCAGTAACATTACACTCGTATCCAGGGCAACAGCGTTCAGGTAGTTAGTGCATCCGCCTGAACTGCCCTGCCACCAACAACTGTGTGTGCAGCATCAGTAAGGCACTGCGCTGTGGCAACCATGCTGACCCCATCTAATGTGACATTACAATCGTCTTTTTTTTTTACCGTTCCGTTACCCTGGTTACTGTCCTTTTCACTCCCAGTGTACGCTGGGCTTTTGCCTTTATTAAGCTGGTGAGAACTTTAGCATTTTTCACTGTGCTTTAGCTCCTGCCTGCATGATGGATGTTCTTACCTGGACTGGCCTTTAGTTTGCCGTTTCATTTTTTAACTTTCCCGCTGTGTTGTGTTGCTGCGTGCATAGAACCTCATACAAATGAGTATGCTGATATGCACTGTAGTTATTTATTGTTGCGTAGACTGGCAATATGAACAAAGAGCGTAGCCATAGCCTTATATTTTTTTAGAGCAGGATTATTCTTCATTTGTAATCGTTTCTGAGTTGAATAAAGAAGGGCGTTCAGAATATCTTTAACGAAGCAGTCGAGATACGCAGATAACATTGAATCTCACGCCACTCGGGGGGGCCGTAGCTGCAGAGATTAGATTAGAATTCTCAAGATGGCGCTGCTAACAGCCGCAAATTGAAAGGCCGTTGCTCGGATTTGTTTGCGGGTCAGAGAGAGGTATAGCAGGTTGCTATGCATCAGTAGCAGCGTGGAGGCCCTATGGGGCGTAAATCAGCCGGCACCAGAGGATAAATTTTATCGGGGCGGAGAAACGCGCCGGATAACAGCTTGCCGGAGAGAGAAAAAAAAAAAACATTTAGAGACGACCCGCGTGAGTGATCCGATCTGTCGGTCGCCACACCATCGGCCTTATTCCGTTATTTTTAGAGCGCGCGAACGAACCACTGAACTGCATTGGTGCGAACGCTATTATCCGGATGTGCCGCTTGCCTTTTTCACGCCGTTCATTAGCAGGATTTCGGTGATGTGTATTTTTGTAAAAAAACCACGCAACACTTTTTGGGTCCATTTATTGTGGTGAATTTGGAGGCTTCTTGTTAATAATGTGAAGATGATCTGCGCTGTAGCTATGCCATTTTTAGGTGAAAATACATGGTTACAGTATCATGCAAGATAATATGCCACAGCTTGAAATTTAATCAATCTGTTATGGCTGTTATTACTTTGTTTATTAATATGTCTGTGGACCTACACATGGTTCTGGCTTCTACCCAAGTATACTGCAGCAAGGACACATGCATACTCCCACTTAAATATGCGTATATATATAATTTCATTTGAAGTATCTCTTCGCATTCACCTCGCGTTCTGCGGATCCCACTTGCCGTGAATCTTAAGTGCAGCCAGACACAATAACACAAACTGCCTGCCGGAATCTCTTCGTTGCGGTGATCGATACCCAAACCCCGACTCGCGCAGTTATTTATGGTGCTGGAAATCTCTTTAAGCCCCGAGACCTTAACATGGGATTTGCTTCTGCAGAACTTTGGTGTCCAGTTCAGTCAGTTCACTCCTTTGCACTGTCTGTAAGCCAGTAGGCCTCAGGCTTGGCTGGGGGTGGGGTGGGGGGGGCTGGGGTTGGTGGCGGGGGGGGGGGCATCTTTACTCCAAACTGGGAAAGCTTGAAACCAGAACGCCCTCAGTGAGCGTGTGCATGAAGAAATGTGTGCAGACGCTGTGTCACTGTCCTGGAGATTTGGGCTAGCAGGCCTGTGTGATGGCAGGAGCTGAGAGAGAGAGAGAGAAAGAATGAGATAGAGACAGAGAAAGAGAGGGAGGGAGGGGGAGATGCTGTGTTACTCTCCTGGATCTTTGGGCTATCAGGCCTGCAGGATGGGAGACGGGGAGAGAGATAGGGGGAGATAGACAAAGAGAGATAGACAGAGAGGGGGAGAGAAGGAGAGAGGGAAAGCAGAGAGGAAGAGTGAGAGAGGGGACAGAGTGGGGAGGGAGAGGGAGAGAGTGGGGGCAGAAAAAGAGACAGACTAATGGACAAAAAGAAGTAGAAAGAAAAGGGAGTGAGAGCGGATAGACAGAGATAAAGAGGGGCTTAGAGGGAGTGAGAGAGTGGGAGAGAGAGAGAGGATAGACGGAGCGGGGGGGAGAGAGGATAAACGGAGTGGGAGGGGGAGAGAGAGAGGATAGACGGAGCGGGGGGGATAGAGAGAGAGCAGGAGAGGAGAGGGAAGGAGAGAGAGGATAGACTGAGTAGGAGGGGGATAGAGAGAGAGGATAGACTGAGTAGGAGGGGGATAGAGAGAGCAGGAGAGGAGAGAGAGGAGAGGAGAGGGAGGGAGGGGGAGAGAGAGAGCAGGAGAGGGAGGGAGAGAGAGGAGAGGGAGGGAGGGAGAGAGAGAGAGCAGGAGAGGGAGGGAGAGAGCAGGAGAGGAGAGAGAGGAGAGGGAAGGAGAGAGAGGAGGAGAGGGAGAGAGAGAGCAGGAGAGGAGAGGGAGAGAGCAGGAGAGGGAGAGAGAGAGAGAGCAGGAGAGGGAGGGAGAGGAGAGGGAGGGAGAGGGAGAGAGAGAGCAGGAGAGAGAGAGAGAGAGAGCAGGATGGCTCCTGACCGCCATCGCTGCCAGTCGTCTCCGAGCCGAGCTCGGTGGGGGCACAGCTCCCAGGGCATCGCCGTGGCGACCCGCCAGGCGGCCCCGCAGAGACGCGCGCCACGCTGTCCCTCCGTCTGTCCGTCCCGCGCGCGTCTGGACACCGTCCATATGGCGTCGCCGCGGCCCCCGAAAACAAGTGTCACAGACACCCGAGTCCACTGCTTTTCCACAGTTTCGGCGAGAGTGAGTTCACAATAAAACTGACACAACGGCATTGAATGAATGAACGAATGAATGAATGAATGAATTTGTATAGCACTTTTCTGAACGCTCAAAGTGCTTTTTATAGTGATGAGTGGGAACTCACCTCACCCACCACCAATGTGCAGCCCCCACCTGGGGGGTCTCCCTCTCCTCTGTAGGACGGAGTGTAGCACAGTGGGTAAGGAACTAGACTTGTAACCGAAAGACCGCAGGTTCGATTCCCGGGTAGGACACTGCCGTTGTACCCTTGAGCAAGGTACTTAACCAAAATTGCTTCAGTATATATCCAGCTGTATAAATGGATACAATGTAAAATGCTATGTAAAAAAGTTGTGTAAGTCGCTCTGGATAAGAGCTTCTGCTAAATGCCTGTAATGTAAATGCCTGTAATGATGCCTGGCAGCCATTTTGCACCAGAAGGCTCACCACACATTGGCTAAGGTGGAGAGGAAGAGATCGTATTAAGATTAAAGCTGCTGTCCTGTGTCCAGCTGAGGGTTACTCTGTTTTTTTCCCCCATTAATTTCAGTGAGAGTGCTGTCTTAAATGCACATATGCATATTATGTAATTTGCATATGAATCCATGTTCGAACTGCCTGCTGTTTTTTTTAAATAAACAAAATGGAAGCACTTTTTAAGGATAGCTTCACAGCTATGCGTGCAGTCATGGCAATAGTCAAGACTCAACGCTGTTTGCAAAGATAATAGAGTGTCTGGGTACACCACGTCCACTCAGCTGTACTCCATATAGCGGGTGCTTTTCACACTGCCCGGAAAACCTTCTCCATTCCAAAGGTGTGAATTACAGTCTGAAATTAAAAGCCTGGTTATAAAATAGCATTCTAAGAGCTCTGGTCTGGGTTTTGTGATTAGCGTCAGATCAGAGCTCAGTGCCTTTGCGTGTTATTTCTGGCTATGTCTGCTTTAGTGTCGAGCCGGGGCTACTGCGTGAAATCTCCATGTCCGGGACAAAAAAAAAAAAAAGTTCATTAATATTTTGCACAATTTCACAGACCATTGGCGCCGACGTCCCCCAGTGCCCGAGACAATGTATCTGCTCCCCCCTCCCCCCCCCTAATTTTCCAAGGGTTTAGATTTATGTAATTTGTCCCTTAAAAAAAAAAACTAGCTTGTTGACTAAAATTAAGTAGTTGGTACGAAATCATTTGAAGTTTCTGGCAAGTATTCACTGTGAAATGAATTGCACAGTTTACAAAATCACCGCTATAAGCGGAGCTAACAAATTGATACATCCGTTTTGCTCGTTTTATGATTGAATATAATGAGAAACTAACAATGCGTTTCGATTGCGAGTGAAAGCAGCCTGTGGTAATGACAGGTAAGCAGAGCAGTGCGCTGTTGTTTACGGCCCTTTCATGCCTGCCTGCCTGCCGCACGCGCGACTCGTCATTCCTCGCCGCTGGATCCGACTCCCCGTTGCGACAATCCAGGCTGCATCCAAAGCCAGTGTGAACGTAGCCTTTGATGTGCTTAAGGATAAATATCCACGCGTCCCCACGGACCACGAGACCCGCTTAAATAATAAATGAACGACATGCAGAAACATCCAGCGTCTCATAAACAACAGCCGCGTTACTTTGCCGAACACTGGCGCGCGCTGTACGCCAGGCTTGAGTTAGCGCGGCCCCTCGTTTGGCTTCCGGCCGAGTCGCCCTGTAGGGTCCGCTCGAAACCAGGGCGTCGCGTTTTCTTAAAACGCAGTGTTTCTGTGCGTCAATTCACCGACGTCGCGTGTAATTCAGACTTGCTTTTCCGGCTATGCAAAGCTGCGGACTTGTTATGTCCGCTTACCTCCTCTCCACTGGCTCATCATTCCAAATGGACTCGCCGGGAAAAAAGCGCAGTGGTCCCAACAGTGTCCATTTACTCAATTAGGACAACCGCCGTCGACACAGACTGGCAGTGCGTGGGTGTTGTTTGCGTGCGCGTGTGTCATAGATGCGTCACCTATGGACTTGGGGACATCGTTTAGGAACGAATTTGTGAAAGAATAATTCTCAAATAATGCTCGCAAATGTGTTGTGTGAGTGAAATGGCGGTTTATTTTTGTGTAATTAGTTTGAGTACTGGAGTAGAGTGTGGTATTGGGGTCTGTGTTATATGATTAAACATCTGAGTGACTCCGTAAACGACATTGGTAATATTCAGTTCCGTTTAATTTTATTATATATTATGCGCGTGGAGCTTTTTACAGAGCCACTATCATAGAGATGCTTTTCAGTAAAATGGTTGGATTTAGGAGAATTAGGAGAGGGCCTGATCTCCCCCAAAAAAACAGCATGTGGGGGAAAATAAACAACAGCAACATCTGGCCGGCCGGTTGTCAGTATTTAAAGTTACGCTAACTAACTTTATTTAACGCGAGACCCGGGGAAGAGTGTTCATTACTCCCTTATTGCCGTTTCCTTATTACCGTTTTATAATGAGTCGCTCGTTTCCTTTTATTGTCTTCCGGAGCCGCGTTTATTGATTCGGGGGGCGGGTAATGTGTTGTGCTCGCGCTCCTCCTGCACGTTCCCCCGCGCGCGTCGTGACCCAACAGCGCTCCTGTTGTTGACGACGACATGTCCCGTGCCTAACCGGGGGGCCGGGGCAGGTCTGCGAACACGCGCCCTGTCACATGGCACACCGTAACCGCCTCTGTGGCAGGCGAGCAGTATAGTGCCTCTGCTCTTCAAGGTTTTTGTTTTTTGTTTTTATTTTTCTGGTTTTAAGTGCAGTTTTTTCTTTCTTTCCTGAAAGAACGCTGCTGAATTTTAAGCACAGTAGTTGTGACGTTGGTGTGTAATAATAATGGAGCATTCATTAAATAAATGTCAAACCTGAATTGTATTTTGGTGCCGGAAATGTTGTGCGCACAACCTCGACCCTAGAGGGCCAGCGTGCATGCTGGTGCACCCTTACTGTGATGTAAAGTAAGCACTTACTTCATTACTGTGTGTGTGTGTGTGTGTGCGTGTACGTCTGTGCGTGTGTGTGTGTGTGTGTGTGTGTGTGTGCGTGTACGTCTGTGCGTGCGTGTGTGTGTGTGTGCGTGTATTTCCTGTGTGTATTTTCAGAGGGACAATGTGGACTATCCAAAGTTGGACTTCTCCCTGGCGGAGCTGCAGGAGAAGTTCAGCCAGCAGCTGGCCATGGAGCAGGCTGACACCGTCACCATCGACTCCGTGGAAGCCATGAAGCCCGTCACCGAGCAAATGGCCAAAATGGTGCGCACGGACACGCCTGTGTTCTGCCCTCTCGCGCTTACGGACCGCATCGGGGGGGGGGGGGGGGGGGGGGGGGGGGACTTTTTCGGAGCTCAGACCCCTCATCTACTCCCCAACCGGTGCTTTCTCATTCTGCTCTCGAGAAAGTTTTTTTTTTTTTTTTTGGCTTAAAATATCCAGTGTCAAAGGTCGGGCATTATGCATGCGGGCCAGGTGCGGAACCTTCCGGAGAACGTGAGCAAGGGCCCCTCTCTGCTTTGGCATTTACAGTTTGAGCTCGCTGGCCGCCACCTGACAGCCTGTCCCAGGGGGCCCGGCAGCATTTGGGTCCGGATGAGAGGTGTAATAATGCATTCTAACACTGCCCCCCCCCCCCCTCACCTTCGCTGCCATTGGCTCAGCTTGTCTGCTGTGTGCTGTCAGACTGCCATCCTGGCGCGGGGGGTGGGGGGTGGGGGGGGTGTAGAAGGTCCCCTGGATCACTGTTTGACCCACTTTTCAACTCGAGGCTGTTTCCTATTCTCTCCTTTTTTTCCTCTTTCTCTCATTCTATCTTCCCATCTGTCTTTCTCTTTGTCTCTCTGCCTGTTTCCCTCTCTTTCACCCCAATCCTCCCTCTCTCTGTCTCTCTCAAATTCAAATTCAAATAAGCAATACTGGCATGACCTCACACCAGCGTGGTATTGCCAAAGCGATTGTTTGCATAAAACAACAATATAATCTCTCCCTCCCTCCCCTCTCTCACTCTCTCTCTCTCTCTCTCTCTTGCTCTCTCGCTCGCTCTCTCCCTCCCTCCCCCCTCTCTCTCTCTGCCCCTCCCTCCCTCCCCCCCTCTCCCCCTCCCTCCCTCTCTCCCTCCCCCCCTCTCTCTCTCTCTTCCCCTCCCTCCCCCCCTCTCTCTCTCACTCTCTCTCTTGCTCTCTCGCTTGCTCTCTCTCTCTCCCCCTCCCTCCCTCCCTCCCCCGCTCTCCCTCTCTCTCTCTCTACCCCTCCCTCCCTCCCCCCCTCTCCCCCTCCCTCCCTCTCTCCCTCCCCCCCTCTCTCTCTCTCTCTCTCTCTTCCCCTCCCTCCCTCCCTCCCTCCCCCTCTCTCTCTCTCCCCCCCCCCTCAGAGAGCCCTGCTGGAGCAGCAGCGCTCCCATTGGCGGTCGGCCCTTCTGAAGGGCCTGAAGGAGAGCAAGCTTCACCTGAGCACCAGCGACCAGAAGTCCTGGCGGATGAACCTCTACCCTTACCTGTGTCTGCTGGAGGACGGCGAGTACGTGGACATCATGCTACAGGTGAGCGGGGCGTGTAACCCGCCGTATCTCTGCGAGGCGCCCCCCCCCCCAAAACCCCCTCCCTTACCGAAACTCCCATCTGCTCCCTGTCTGCACCAGGGCCTGTCCAGCCTGCCCCCCAGCGGCGAGTCCCTGCTCATCCTGGCCAAGAACCTGGGCCACAGGATCCAGAACAAGTTCTTCATCCGGCAGAAGAGCCAGAGTCAGGTGGTGGACAAGCTCCGGCACGTCTACGAGCGATACGTCCAGCTGCTGGCCAAGGACACTGAGGTACAGCGTGGTGTCACGGGCTCCTATCCTAACTGCGCTGTGGTACAGCACCGTGTCACGGGCTCCTATCCTAACTGCACTGTGGTACAGCACTGTGTCACGGGCTCCTATCCTAACTGCGCTGTGGTACAGCACTGTGTCACGGGCTCCTATCCTAACTGCACTGAGGTACAGCATGGTGTTATGGGCTCCTATCCTAACTGCACTGAGGTACAGAATGGTGTCACGGGCTCCTATCCTAACTGCACTGAGGTACAGCACTGTGTCACGGGCTCCTATCCTAACTGCACTGAGGTACAGCACTGTGTCACACGCTCCTATCCTAACTGCGCTGTGGTACAGCACTGTGTCACGGGCTCCTATCCTAACTGCACTGAGGTACAGCACTGTGCCCCTGCCTCCTATCCTCTCTCTCTCTCTGCTGTCAGGGCCAGTTCTGGACCACAGGACCCTGTGTTGCAATGGAACATTCTGTTAATTGATGTAATTTACGTAATCACTATCATCACCACCACTGGCTGTGTTAGTGGTTCTCTTTGTGTCTGTGTGTGTGTGTTTTGAGTATTTTCGAATGATTCTACGATGGAGGCTCTTGGGTTACTGTAGGCTGAGATATAAAGGACTTTGCTTGGTTTCTTTGAATCGTTGCCCAAATTTGCCCTGATTTGCTCATACAGGATCAAGGCAGCCATAATGCCATCGCGGGTGTGGAATATATGGCAATATATTGTAAATATGTGGTCTTTTTAGAAGATATAATATAATAAAAGTATATTTCACAGAGGTGTCTTTGCAGTACCTGACTGTTAATTGTGCCTTTATATTGCGAAGCATTACGATTTTTATTTTATTTCAATATATTTAAGTATAGTCCAGTTCTCGCTGGCTATTTGCATTTTGTAGTCAAATGTCCAATTAAATAAAATTTCACATTCGTGTGAGAATCAGTTTTTCCCTCACCTGCTATTTTTACGCGGACACGTCTTTAGATCTTTCCTTCGTTTCCCTCCCGCCAGAAATCCAACGTCTTTCCCCGGGAGCGGTGGGCGGAGCTGGAGGCGGGGCTTGGCTCCGGCCCCTCCCTGCTGAGCGACGACACCCAGTGGCCGCCGTTCCTGGCGATCCAGCTGGGCATCCACCTGGTGGACCTCATGGTGCGGGAGCTCAAGGTGCACAGCGACGTCCTGAACCCCGCCCAGGAGAGGAAGCTGGTCTCCGTGCTCTACCACATGTACACCTTCCGTAGCAACCACAAGGTAACCAAGGTCGACAACCGGAACACAGAAATACAAACTGCGATTTTCTTTTCTTGAGCAGTGGTGACCAACCCTGGAGATCTATCATCCTGCAGGTTTTCATTTCAACCCACAAGTTGGCACACCTGAATCAACTAATTTGCAGCTCAACGCAGACCTTCAGCTGTTGAATGAGGAGGTGTGGCTTTGTTAGTGTTAGAATTAAAACCTACAGGATGGTAGATCTCCAGGAACAGGGTTGGGCAGCCCTGCTCTAGCTGTTGAATGAGGTGAGCTTTGTTAGGGTTGGAGTGAAAACCTACAGGACGGTGGATCTCCAGGAGCAGGGTTGGTTACCACTGCTCTGGAGGCACGTTTTTCTATGAAAAAGCAGGATGATTGACGGGGTTTTATTTCTGCTCATTTAAAGGTGTTTTATGCTTCCACTGCCGCACTAATACGGTTGGAGACCTAGCCAGCGACTTAATATGTGTTCATGCCGGCTACTTAATGCTAGTTGGCAAACCGGGTTGGTTATTTAGGGCCAGGCCAACTTGGTTGTACCCTGCGGGGCAGTTAGCATAATGGGACATCGTTAAAAACTTTAACATTTTGCCCTTTAGAGCGCTCTTAATATCCCGAAGGGCTTGTGCGTTTAGCGTTTTAGCACTTTTTAGCATTTTTCTTTATTTTTTTTACATTTTAATTTCACGCGCGTTTCTACAGCTGTGTATTTGCCGAAGCGATTTCGTGGTTGAGTGCCTCGCCCTGAGGTGCACGGGCAGGGCCCACCAGGGAGGCCTCCCTCTCGGAGCTCCAGGCCGTGGTTCCTTCAGCGCGACGCCTCACGGATGCTGGCGATCCGAGCGCTTATCGTAATCGCGCGGCGGTAAAAATCGTAAAACGGGTCTATTTAGCGATGTCTCTCGTCTGTGTGTGGGGGAAACGGGCCTGGCCCTGAATGTTGCCATGCCCGTGGGGGGGTGGGGGGGGGGTGGGGGGTGTAGCCGGTGGCGCTGGCAGGGTTTTAAACCCCGGGGCAGTCTGTCATCGCGCTCGCTCGCTCTCTCTCACACATCAGCACCTTTACATTAGCTTTCCTCCTCCTGCACACGGGGGGGCTGGTGTGTGTCTGAATTATGGCCCAGCTCTCCATGCTGGGGTGGATGGGGAGCAGTTGGGTAAGACGAATAGCTTCAGGATCAGAGCTAACCCCCCTCACCCCCCCCCCAACCCCCACCCAGCAGTTGGGTAAGACGAATAGCTTCAGGACCAGAGCTAACCCCCGACTCCCTTCCCCCCCCCGACCCTGCAGTTGGGTAAGACGAATAGCTTCAGGACCAGAACTAACCCCCCCACTTCCGCCCCCCACATGCCCTTAATTGGCTGGGTGATTTACAGCCCTGGGGTGCTGATAGGTTGATGGTAAAAATGGAGATGTTTTCCGTTTTTCCTCCTGGGCTCGCCCCGTTTCTGGGGAAGAGAACGAGGCCCGGTTCGCGGCCGCGGCCCCCGATGGCGGGGATGGCCGCTGCGGTCCGGACCCCCCCCCTCGAGGTCATGCTTTTGGCGGGAAGCCGCTCCGTGACGATGGCGTTCCGTCGCTATGGAGCCCGAGCCCGTCGCTACGCGGCTTCAAGCGAGCCGCTCGTCCTGCACTCGGCCTATGGGAGCTCGAGCCTCCAAGAGCTCGGCCTACAAGAGCTCGGCCTACAGGAGCTCAGCCTACAGGAGCTCAGCTTACGGGAGCTCGGCCTACAGGAGCTCAGCCTACGGGAGCTCGGCCTACGGGAGCTCGGCCTACGGGAGCTCGGCCTACTGGAGCTCGGCCTACAGGAGCTCAGCCTACAGGAGCTCAGCCTACGGGAGCTCAGCCTACGGGAGCTCGGCCTACGGGAGCTCGGCCTATGAGAGCTCGCCCTATGAGTGCTCGGCCTACGGGAGCTCGGCCTATGGGAGCTCGGCCTACTGGAGCTCGGCCTATGGGAGCTCGGCCTACGAGAGCTCGGCCTACGAGAGCTCGGCCTATGGGAGCTCGGCCTACGGGAGCTCGGCCTATGGGAGCTCAGCCTATGGGAGCTCAGCCTACGGGAGCTCGGCCTATGGGAGCTCAGCCTATGGGAGCTCAGCCTATGGGAGCTCAGCCTACAGGAGCTCAGCCTACGGGAGCTCAGCCTACGGGAGCTCAGCCTACGGGAGCTCGGGCCTGTGGGAGCTCGGCCTATAAGAGCTCGGCCTATAAGAGCTCAGCCTACAGGAGCTCGGCCTATGGGAGCTCAGCCTACGGGAGCTCAGCCTATGGGAGCTCGGCCTGCGGGAGCTCAGCCTATGGGAACTCAGCCTACGGGAGCTCCGGCCTTTCGAGCGGAGATCGGAGTCTCTCTCCGTCCCGCGGAATTTCACGTCCCCCGCTGCGGTACTCGCTTTCAAAGCGTGTGTGTATTTCAGAACGGTACCTGTACTGTAGCCAGATTACAAAAGCTTTTTTTTTACTGAGAACTGTCACAGAGACACTTTATAGAAGGAAGGGCAGAAAGCAGGCCTGAACCTGGAAAAGGGAGCGGTGAGGCGAAAACTCCCCAGTGGGAAGAAATCTCTGGTGGAACCCAGCGGCTATGGGGGGGGGGGGGGCATCCTCAGCTGGCCAGCCTGGTGTGAAGTAGAGGCAGAATGGATGTAACAGGAATGTACTGAGGAATTTCTCACAGCAAATATTGAAATGCATTGAGTGTGTTTAACTTGCTGTGCGAATGTTATCGCCTGAAAAATGGAAATGAAAATGACCTTTAACCCCCCCCCCCCCCACTCCCACCCCCTTTTTTTCTTCATTCACGTCACGCGATAGGTCGGCTTCATCAAGCCGCACCCGATCCTCACGCAGATCCTGACGGAGGCGGTGGAGACCAAGCTGACCTTCCCGTCCCACGTGATGCCCATGCTGTGCCCGCCGGTGCCCTGGACCTCGCCGCGGTTCGGCGCCTACCTCCTGACGGGCGCCAAGCTGATGCGCTCCGCGCACGGCGCCGCCCAGCACCAGGCGCTCCTGGAGGGGTGCGGCGAGCCCGAGCTCCACGCCGTGCTCGACTCGCTCAACCAGCTGGGCAACTGCGCCTGGAAGGTCAACCGCCCCCTGCTGGACGTCATCGTCTCCATCTTCAACGGCAAGGGGTGCGAGCGGCTGGACGTGCCGCCGCCGCCGTCCGAGGCGCCCGAGCCGCCGCCGCCGCCGCGCCCCGGCCCCGCCCCCCCCGGAGACCCCGCCCACTCGGCGGCCGAGGGCGCCGCCCTGAAGCGGGAGGTGGCCAAGGCGCGGAAGAAGGCGGCGGAGATGCACAGCCTGCGCATGGACGCCCTGTACAAGCTGTCCATCGCCCGGCACGTGCGCGACCGCGTCTTCTGGTTCCCGCACAACATGGACTTCCGGGGCCGCACCTACCCGTGCCCGCCCTACTTCAACCACTTGGGCAACGACGTGACGCGCGCCGTCCTGCTCTTCGCCGAGGGCAAGGCCCTGGGGCCCCGGGGCCTGGACTGGCTCAAGGTGCACCTGGTCAATCTGACGGGGCTGAAGAAGCACAGCTCGCTGGCGGGCCGGCTGGAGTACGCCGAGAGCATCATGGAGGACATCCTGGACTCGGCCGACCGGCCCCTGACCGTGAGGCCCCCCTCCTGTCTCTCTCTCTCTCTCTCCTTACAGTCCCTTCTCTCTCTCTCTCTCTCTCTCTCTCTCTCCTTACAGTCCCTTCTCTCTCTCCTCTTACTCTCCCTCCGTCTATCTGTCTCTCTCTCTTCTTACAGTCCCTTCTGTCTCTCTCTCCTCTTACTCTCCCTCATGTCTCTGTCTCTCTCTCTCTTCTTACAGTCACTTCTCTCTCTCCTCTTACTGTTCCCTTCTGTCTCTCCTGCTTCCTCCTCCTCTCCTCTCTCTCAGTCTCTCTCTCCCTCCTCCTCTCCTCTTATCATCCCTTCTGTCTCTCTCCTCCTCTCTTCTGTATATCCTCTTACTGTCCCTTCTGTCTCTCTCCTCCTCTCTTCTCTATATCCTCTTACTGTCCCTTCTGTCTCTCTCTCTCCTCTTACTGTCCCTTCTGTCTCTCACTCTCCTCTTACTGTCCCTTCTGTCTCTCTCTCTCCTCTTACTGTCCCTTCTGTCTCTCTCTATCCTCTTCTTATTGTCCCTTCTGTCTCTCACTCTCTCTCCTCTTACTGTCCCTTCTGTCTCTCACTCTCCTCTTACTGTCCCTTCTGTCTCTCTCTCTCCTCTTCTTATTGTCCCTTCTGTCTCTCACTCTCTCTCCTCTTACTGTCCCTTCTGTCTCTCTCTCTCCTCTTCTTATTGTCCCTTCTGTCTCTCACTCTCTCTCCTCTTACTGTCCCTTCTGTCTCTCTCTCTCCTCTTCTTATTGTCCCTTCTGTCTCTCACTCTCTCTCCTCTTATTGTCCCTTCTGTCTCTCACTCTCTCTCCTCTTACTGTCCCTTCTGTCTCTCACTCTCCTCTTACTGTCCCTTCTGTCTCTCACTCTCTCTCTCTTCCTGTCCTCTCTCTCTCTCTCCTCGCACTCTCTGCCCAGTGCGCAGTTAGCAGTCTCTCTCTCTCTCTCTCTCTCCTCCACGCTGTCTCGTTAATGAGCTGTGGGGAGAAGTTGTACTTTTTCCGCTCGCGCTGCACTCTGGTTCCGAAGGCTAAAAATAGCGCCGCCAAATAGCCCGGCGTCTTATTTCGGGCTCTGGGCGATCGCGGCCGTCAGCGTCTGCTCTCCGCTGTTTATTTTTAATGGCTGTTAATTCTCCGCTCGCCTCCTCAGCCGGAGTCTGCTTCCACTTCTGGGGCTTCTCGTCGGGACTTTTTTTTTTTTA
>NC_049204.1:5645522-5648022 GCF_013347855.1 Anguilla anguilla | reverse complement strand
TAGGCTGGCAGTTTAGTGTTAGGCTCACCCTACCCTGCTAGGCTGGCAGTGAGTGTTAGGCTCACCCTACCCTGCTGGGCTGGCAGTTTAGTGTTAGGCTCACCCTACCCTGCTAGGCTGGCAGTGAGTGTTAGGCACACCCTACCCTGCTAGGCTGGCAGTGAGTGTTAGGCTCACCCTACCCTGCTGGGCTGGCAGTGAGTGTTAGGCTCACCCTACCCTGCTAGGCTGGCAGTGAGTGTTAGGCTCACCCTACCCTGCTGGGCTGGCAGTGAGTGTTAGGCTCACCCTACCCTGCTAGGCTGGCAGTGAGTGTTAGGCTCACCCTACCCTGCTAGGCTGGCAGTGGGTGTTAGGCTCACCCTACCCTGCTAGGCTGGCAGTGAGTGTTAGGCTCACCCTACCCTGCTAGGCTTCTGACAGAGTTGGGTGTTAGTGTTAGGCTCACCCTACCCTGCTAGGCTGGCAGTTTAGTGTTAGGCTCACCCTACCCTGCTAGGCTGGAAGTTTAGTGTTAGGCTCACCCTACCCTGCTAGGCTGGCCGTGAGTGTTAGGCTCACCCTACCCTGCTGGGCTGGCAGTGAGTGTTAGGCTCACCCTACCCTGCTAGGCTGGCAGTGAGTGTTAGGCTCACCCTACCCTGCTAGGCTGGCAGTTTAGTGTTAGGCTCACCCTACCCTGCTAGGCTGGCAGTGAGTGTTAGGCTCACCCTACCCTGCTAGGCTGGCAGTGGGTGTTAGGCTCACCCTACCCTGCTGGGCAGCGCGTGCCAGGGTGTGTGTCAGCCTGTGGCTCCCCTGGGACAGGTGGAGGAGTTCCGCGCCCGGGACGCCCAGCGGGGGCTGAAGATCGCCCAGGTGCTGCGGGGCCACATCAAGCGCAAGGTGGTGAAGCAGACGGTGATGACGGTGGTGTACGGCGTGACGCGCTACGGCGGCCGGCTGCAGATCGAGAAGCGCCTGAGGGACATCGACGACTTCCCCCAGGTGAGGGGGGCGGGGCCTCAATCCACACCCCGCCCGCGAGAGCGGTCTACACCCGCAGTGTCTGCCGGGTGGTTTTTTGGGTTTTTTTTTTAATTTTTTTTTTAAGCAGCAGCAACCTTAGGTCTTGGATACGAAGAGTGTGTGCTCCTCAGCCAGTCAGTGACTTCAATTTAAGCAATCAAGCCCTAAAATGCACCAGAACCCACCAGACGCTGCCCTGTAGACCTCTGGGATACATGTTGGAGATTACTGTCGTACACAGCCTCCGCAGCAGTGTTTAATTCTAACGTCCAGACTCTCCTTTTGTTCGGCGATATGCGTTACCTTGGATACCGTGGAAAGTGCTGTGCGTAAATCGTTTAGGGTTCTGTGATGGGGTGATAATGAGGGGTTTACAGTTAAATGACTACAGACCTTGGGGCCTGATTTAATGAGACCTTTAACATATGGAAAACCTTTTAGCACACGCAAATCCAATAGCACAGCCAATGATTTCATCGGAACAAATACCATGACCCAATCGCTGGTCACGTTATTGGTTTTTGCGTTTTTTGAGAAAAGGTTTTGCACACATGCTAAAAAGTCTTAGTAAATCAGGCCCTTACGGTGATAAGCTGTGGGAGTGGACCCAAATGGGCCAGTTAGCGAGCGCTAGCGAGCGACCGCTACATGTTCAGGGTCCCCAGCGGCTGGCCTCTGAGTGAACCGTGTCCTTATTCGGCAGCGCCAGTGGTTCCAAGAACCTGGAACCTGAACCTGTACCTGGTTTGCGGTTCCGGTTCTGGTTCTGACCCGCTTGGGTTCACACTTGTCTCCGGCGAGCGTCGTTCCCGTCGAGAACCCCGTCGCAAACATTCCCGCTAAAAAATGGCCGCCCGGCCCCTCCAGCCCGGAGGGAAAGGGTTAAATTCAGAGATTCCGTTTAATTAGAAAGCTGATGATTAGTTCGACCAGGAGTCGACGGACGGTGTAATGGGAAATCATCGCAGCGCTGCAGCGGCGGACGGGAACGCCGTTACCGTAGGCTCGACGGCGGCTCGATGGCGGCCCCGTCGCGGGAATATGGATGGCCACCGCGATCGTGCCGGCTGTTATGGCGGGGGGGGGTTAATGCGGTTGGCTGGCGATTCTTCCATCATGACAAACGCGCGTACGCGCTTCCTTCTTGAGCGACCGATCAGCATTAGCGTGACGGAAGAGCGCTATTATGGCCGGGCGATGTGGCTGGATGCTAATTATTAGTAATAACCTTAATAATAGCGCGGCTCTTCCGTTACGATAATGCCGATATATTGTCGTAATGGGCTTTCTAGGGCCAGCCTCTCTTTGTCTGTCAGCAAATGGACGTTCTGAAATCTTTAGTCCTCATATTAGCACGTGCATTTATTTAGCACCCAGAATGCACTTTACCCGTCTCTCTCTCTTGTTGCTTTTAGGTTTGGTTAAAGCCTGTTGGTTTACTGTGTAATGTGTGTGAGTGCGCGAGCGCGTACGCAAGCTCTATAATAGACAC
>NC_049204.1:5611796-5645322 GCF_013347855.1 Anguilla anguilla | reverse complement strand
ACCCCCCCATCCCTCCCCCCTGCAGCTCACCATCGATCATCTGCTGAGAACAGTGGGGTTATGCCCCCCCACACTCCCCCCCCCCCCCCCCCCCCCCCCCCCCCCCCACAACAACTCTCCAACCCCCCCACCGACTTTTGGAATCAGCGCAGCACACTGTTGGACCCACTGGGGAGCAGTAAACTCACAGCAGGGTCACCCAGCCGAACGGGGCCAGCAGCTTCTCCATTACAAAATCCGTCCGTTCAGAAAATTCATTCACAAATGCCCGTAACGTTCTGTGAGGGGGTTTTTATTTTTCCAGTCGGTATATTTAAAGTTTTTCTTCTAGCTCTGATTGACCGAATTTTAATTGTGTTGACCTCCAGCTCTGTGCTGGAGGCCCCAGCCGGCCGAACTCTGGGGCCCAAAAAACAGGACTCTGAACAGCGCAGACCTGGGTGAAGTCTGCGTTCGCAGAGCCAGCCACTTTAAGAGCTGCGGTGGGATCGAGAGGCTGGAGCACGGCTGGGTAGACTGTAAGGCTCTAAGTGCACCTCGAGGGAGGAAGCAGTGCTATTCTGGACCTTTGCACGTACCACCCCCCCCCTCCCCCGTCCCCCCCGACCTGCGCCACAAATATGGCACGGCTCGGACGGAATTCACCCCGACGGCTGACTGCTGTGGGGGGTGGGGGGAGCGAGGGAGAGTGAGGGAGAGAGGGAGAGAGGGAGGGAGGGCCCGGGACACAGAGCTGAGAGATGGACAGCTGTCCGTCACTGACAGACGGACTCGAGCCCAAGCCAACGTCGCCCCCGTGAGACGCCTCGGCCATCTCGCGCGCTGTCGGTCGATGTGCCAGGGGCGGGGCCTCCTCCAGGTCGTCCTCCGTGGCCTGCTGATTCTCCCCCGTTCTCCCTCCCTCCCTCCCTCCCTCCCTCCTTTTCTCCCTCCTCATATCCCCCCATCCCACCTACCCCCCCTCCCCTGTTCTCCCTCCCTCCTTCTCTCCCTCCTCCTATCCAGGGTGTCCTCCATGGCCTGCTGATCCTCCCCCGTTATCCCTCTCTCCCTCCCTCCCTCCCTCCTCCTATCCCCCCATCCCACCTACCCCCCCCTCCCCTGTTCTCCCTCCCTCCCTCCCTCCTTCTCTCCCTCCTCCTATCCAGGTTGTCCTCCATGGCCTGCTGATTCTCCCCCGTTCTCCTTCTCTCCCTCCCTCCCTCCCTGTCTTTCTCTCTCTCTCTCTCCCTCCCTCCGTCCCTCCTCCTATAACCCCCCCCCCTCGTTCCATTACTCAGAAGCAGAGCTTGGGTCTCGGAGCTTCTTGCAGAAGCGAGGTAATTAACAGCTCAAAAAGGCCTTATTAGAATTCCTAAATAAATGATGAAGCCCCCTAGCCGGTCTCCCCCTGGCCCCGCCATTTTCCCGGGACGTTTCCCATGAGCCTCCCCGGTCGGCGCTCCGTCGGCGAGGGGTATTAGTGATTCTGATCGACGGTTTGCTGCCGGGTACATTTTAAATATATGTTTTTTTTTTTTAATAGTAAAATGCCCGTCTGTGATGCCCCGCCCCCCTGCGGACTGTGGCCTGGGATTTTGTCGCCCCGCCTGTGTAAATGAAGGCGGGCCGCTCCATGTGTGACAGTGCATGGGGGGGGGGCGAATCCAACCCCATTTTCCTCTCTGTCCCCCCATTAAACCACAGCTCCCAGGGTGGATTTTGGGGGGGGGGGGGGGGGGGCAGGGACCCAGGCTAATGAGGATAACGTGCGCAGGCGGTAAAAGAACAGCGGCTTTTTTTTTGTTTTCGCTTTTCCGTTTGAGGTCGGCGGCCAATTATAGTTTTTAAAGCCCTTTCTGGTTTGATGCGTGCAGGCTGCCGCTGCGTAAGCCCAAAACATGATTTACCAGCCAGCGAAGATCAAACAACCGAAACCAGATGTACTACACTGTGTGATGCCACTGTAAGAAATACCTGCTCATCATTCAGAGCTGTTTGAACGGCTTCCTCTTTTTGTTTTGTCCTTAGCTGTTAATGGAATGTGATGTCCCTACATGGTGATTCATGGCCTCTGTGCAGTTGCACATGAAGCGAGAAATGGTGTCGGCAGCGGTGGGGTGGGGGGTTTAGGGAGTTTAGGGGGTGGGGGGTATTTAAATGAAAGAGTTCCGCAGAGCCGGCTGCTGGTGTAAGCACTTGTTAGTTCATTTTTAGGGCCACAGTTGTATGTGGGCCACACAATTTAGGTTTGTAACTTTTTTTTTTTTTACCAAAACATCAGTAGCCGCTGTAATCCTAGATCCAGCTCTGGAGCTACGATAACCCAACGCGCACCCAACCCAACGGTCTGTTTGTCCTCCTGTAGAGCTGGTTCTGGAGTTACGATAACCCAACGCGCACCCAACCCAACGGTCTGTCTGTCCTCCTGTAGAGCTGGTTCTGCAGTTATGATAACCCAACGCGCACCCAACACAACGGTCTGTCTGTCCTCCTGTAGAGTCAGTTCTGGAATTTCGATAACCCAACGCGCACCCAACCCAACGGTCTGTCTGTCCTCCTGTAGAGCTGGTTCTGGAGTTACGATAACCCAACGCGCATCCAACCCAACGGTCTGTCTGTCCTCCTGTAGAGCTGGTTCTGGAGTTATGATAACCCAACGCGCACCCAACCCAACGGTCTATCTGTCTTCCTGTAGAGCCGATTCTGCAGTTATGATAACCCAACGCGCACCCAACCCAACGGTCTGTCTGTCCTCCTGTAGAGCTGGTTCTGGAGCTACGATAACCCAACGCGCACCCAACCCAACAGTCTGTCTGTCCTTCTGTAGAGCTGCTTCTGGAGCTACGATAACCCAACGCGCACCCAACCCAACGGTCTGTCTGTCCTCCTGTAGAGCCGGTTCTGCAGTTATGATAACCCAACGCGCACCCAACCCAACGGTCTGTCTGTCCTCCTGAACGTCGTGTCGCCTCTCTCCCCTTGCAGGAGGCCGGACACGGTGAAGCAGAAGAACGCCTTTCCCCCGAACTTCATCCACTCCCTGGACTCCACCCACATGATGCTGACCGCACTGTACTGCTACAGGTACGCGGGAGAGGCCCCGCCCCTTCCCCTCTCACCTGCTCAGACCGTCTGCAGCCAGCCTGGGCACCTGAGAAACTCATTTTTATTGGGTTTTTTTTTTCAACGCTTTATTCAGTGATATCTTTCATAATACACATGTATTTTTAGAATAATTGTACACAATAAGTCAGTTCGTATATGTTTTTAAGAATCTTGACAAGAGCGAGAGCGTTATCTTAGCATTAATTAGAACAGGCATCATGTTTCCTGCTTCCTTCATAATGTTCCAGTCTCTCTTTCTCTCTCTGTCTCTCTCTCTCTCTCTCTCTCCGTTGTGCATGTGTTGCAGGGCGGGGCTGACCTTCGTCTCCGTCCACGACTGTTTCTGGACCCACGCCGTCACCGTGGACACCATGAACAAGGTGCGCTCGCCGTCGTTTGTTTGTTTGTTTTTATTCAGAAACCCCTCGGGCCGGGTGGACTGTTCTCCCTGGGTTGCTCGTGGGCAGGCGTGGCGTGTAGCACTGTTACACTCAAGCGTACCTGGGCCAGAGATCAAAGCAGCAGTGTACACTAAAGCACTCTTCACCTGCTGTGTGCTCATAAGAACTTAAGTGCATGTTCTCAGTGGCCAAAAGCTTGACACCAAAAAAAAACGAAACGGACGTACTCAGGGCTGAGTTTGTGAGCCCCTAGCCTGCACTGAAGTGACGTCCGTTTCTTCCCTGGTAAAAACTCACATGGGGCGGATGTTCCCCCTGTTCGGTCCGGCACGACGTGGTCAGCAGAACCTCTGTACCCCGGGGGGGGGAGGGGGGGGTCGCAGTGTTTTTTCGGCTCTCATCGACGCCTGACCGCTAACACCGCGCTTCACAGCTGTTACAAGCTGCTGATGCCTTACGCCTGATGATGTCATAACGGTTTGTTCTGAAATACGTAGTTTTACGTGCTGGCCTCTTCTGGGCTTGTCTCGGCTGTCAGTGAGACTAAAACCGAAGAGATTGGCTCAGGCTGAATGCAAAATGACCATGATGAAATTCGGGTAGATTACCCCGCGCTTAAGTGGGGAGCTCTGTTTCTCCCCCCCCCCCCCCCCGCCCCCGCGCTACATTGTGGCGGTATTGAATTGGTTTATTTGTAGCGGCGTTTGTTTCTCGTTAAGTCCGAATCGATACTTTTCGTCTTTTACGAGCAGACAAACGGGCTACAACAAAAAAAAAAAAAAAAAGAAAGGAAGAAAAGAAAAGAGAGAGGGAGGGAAAAAAAGACGGGATGAGGGGCCGCGCGCTGAGCATCTGGGTCAGCCCTTCCGACGCCGCGTGATGAAGTCAGTGATGAACGCCACGGCGTGTTAACCTTCCTGAACGTTAACAATTGGGTTTCTGCTCCGGGGAGGCGGTAAATTGTTCACACTGGCGGCCTGAAGTTAATGACCCAACTAGTCCCATTTCCCACAAGTCTCTCTGCCGGTTGTCTTTGTAATCTGCGCTTTTGTGACCCTGTCTGCTCTCCCGCCCCCCATCCCCCGCCCCCCGACGCCCCTGCCCCCTCCCACCTCCCTCTTCCCTGTGACACTCAGATTCCTCCCTTTCCTCCCTGACTTCCACGCAAGCAGGCGAAGCGACCCAGAGACCAGCCACAGATTCTGTAGTCTCTCCAGATGCTCTACTGGTGATTGTTTAGCGTGTGAAATGCACGTGTGATGTTGTCTGAAGACCTCTGCCAAATGACTGAAGGAGTTTTAACCAGCCCTGTTCCTGGAGATCTATCGTTCTGTAGGTTTTCACTCCAGCCCCAACAAGACACACCTCATCTAACAGCTAGAGATCTCGTTGAGCTGCTAATTAGTAGAGTCAGGTGTGCCAAATTAGGGTTGAAATGAAAACCCACAGGACGGTAGATCTCCAGGAACAGGGTTGGTTACCACTGGAGTAAATTGTGAATAAATCAATTTAACTCCGAGACAAGGCACAGATTCTTTAGACTCTCTAGATACTCTAGTGGTGGCTCCTTACCTGTGACATGCACACGTGTGAATTTTTTTGTGAAAACCTTTGTCAAATTGACTCGTTAATCTTTCAATTGCGAATACTTAATTAGTATTCTAAACATTGAAATTCTTCCCCCCTCCTCCCCTGTCTTGGAAACCCAAACATTGCAATGGGGGCAAATGGGGCCAAAGGCCAGTGTTCTGGTAATGGACATTGTGTACTGCGATGTAGCCCTGGAGCTGAGCATCTGGTTGGTCTCCGGAGTCTCTGGCGAAGGTCAGCGGAGGCGCCGGTGCGGAGTGTTGGGTAACAAGCGGGCGGCTGTGTCCCGCTCTTATTTTGACAGATTTGCCGGGAGCAGTTTGTGGCCCTGCATAGTCAGCCCATCATGAAGGACCTTTCCACCTTCCTGCTGAGGAAGTACGCCAGCGGAATGCCGTGAGTGCCCGCCTCGTCTGCTTCCACCTACAGCGCCGTCATGCAGTCCATCGTCACGCAGTCCATTATCACGCAGTCCATTGTCATGCAGTCCGTCGTCATGCAGTCCATCGTCACGCAGGGCATCGTCACGCAGTCCATTATCACGCAGTCCATTATCACGCAGTCCGTCGTCATGCAGTCCGTCGTCACGCAGTCCATTATCATGCAGTCCGTCGTCATGCAGGGCGTCGTCATGCAGTCCGTCGTCATGCAGTCCATTATCATGCAGTCCGTCGTCATGCAGGGCGTCGTCATGCAGTCCATCGATTTGCAGTCCATTGTCATGCAGTCTATCATCATGCAGTCCATCACCACACAAACCATCATCATGCAGTCCATTATCATGCAGTTCATCATCCTGCAGGCTATCGTCATGCAGGCCATCGTCACACAGGCTATTGTTATGCAGTCCAGCATCATGCAGTCCATTGTTATGCAATCTATTGTCATGCAGTCCATTGTTATGCAGTCCATCGTCTGCATTTTGCTCAGTCTGTGTGCCGCAGACATGCAGTACAGTGCCTGACTCTTTAGAGCACAAACTCCCTGTGGAATGGAACATGCAGCATTAACCCTTCGCTTGCCTGCTCTCTGCGTGAGCTGAAAAAGCCCTTTAAAAGGCTTGAGGGACATGGACTTCCTCTCAAGACTGACCCCTGACCTCTGACCCCTGACCCCATTTTCACCTGACACCTGACATCACATTTCAGTTTTTTTAGTTTTAAGCTATATTCTCCACATTGTCAAAGCAAGTATAGGTTATATGTGTGTATTATATATAACCTATTATAAACAATATGCACCGTGCGCATATATATATTGCATGAACATATAGAAAGAACATCAGCTATTTAACCTGCAAAGTCCTTACACAATGCGCAGCTTAGAGCTAAAGGATTTTATTGTGTTTTGTATTATTTGCACTAACTGTTTCTACAGTGGACTCTGAATTCGTTATGTGCGCCGTGCAGTCAGAGAAAACAGAAACACAGATCCGTGGTGGACCCGCGCTGCAGACGACCCCGCGACCTTCAGCGCCGCTGCCTCGTTAGGGTGTTCTGGGAAAAAGACGGGCAGCTATGCGCGCGTCGTTAAGAAAGCCGCGTTTCCGTTCTCGTGAATGACCCGCGATGCTGGCTGGTGCCCGGCCGCCGCTCTCCCGGAGCTGGGTCTGCTGGGTCTGCTGGGTCTGCTGGGTCTGCTGGGTCTGTTTGGTCTGTTTGGGTCTGTTTGCCGTAATTGGACCCCTAAGGCAGCCTCCCTCCTCCCCCCCCAGAGTCTCAGCCCAGCCATTATCGCTTCGCTCAGCTGATTCGGCTGTGCGCCAGTCCCCCCCTCCTCGCCACCCCCCCCCCCCACCCCCTCCCCAGTGCACCTGAGACCGCCAGGATTGAAGGGAAGGTTGGAAATCACGGTTTCATTATTTTTCTTCCAGAGGCACGCCGAGAAACAAGAAGTTCCTGGAGCACAGGAGACTGCTGCAGCTTCTCGCCAAAGTCCCCGAGACGGGTAGGTGTTCTTTCGGCCCGCTCCGGTGCCCGGTCTATGGTGCCCTGTGCCCGGTGCCTGGTGCCCGATGCCCTGGTGCCCTGTCCCTTGTGCCCTGTCCCTGGTGCCTGGTGTCCAGTTCCTGGTGCCCGATGCCCTGCTGCCCTGTGCCCGGTGCCTGGTGCCCGGTGCCCTGTCCCTTGTGCCCGGTACCTGGTGCCTGGTGTCCAGTTCCTGGTGCCCGATGCCCTGCTGCCCTGTGCCCGGTACCTGGTGCCCGGTGCCCTGTCCCTTGTGCCCGGTACCTGGTGCCTGGTGTCCAGTTCCTGGTGCCCGATGCCCTGGTGCCCTGGTGCCCTGTGCCCGGTGCCCGGTGCCTGGCGTTTCGGCAGGCTTTGGGGAAACTCATTACGACCCAAAGCCTTTGAAGTCACTTCAACCTTTGGTTGGCACGGTTCCCCGTGGATCTTTATTTACAGGCCTGCATCGGAGGCTTTGCCCCTTTTACACACCCGCCGCTGTCATTAATCACTCGCCAGGGGTATTTTAGCGCCACCCAGTGGATCGTTTGTTTGAGCCGACGATCGTTAGTCACGCTACGTCTCCATTCGATGGTGTAACCGAGGCGGGATCTGCATCGTGCTTCTGTCCCGCCTCTGTGTGACCCGTGCCAGGAAATAGACCTGCTGCAGGTTTTGTTAATAATGTCCTCAATACAGCCAGCACCGTTAGCCTCTATAGATTCATTCTTCCCGAATCAGGCTCAGTTAACTCTGGTTTACCTGCACTGTTCAGCATCCCTGCTCTCTGCATCACATTACATTACATTTATTTGGCCAGACGCTTTTTTCCAAAGTGACGTACACTAAGTGCATCCCCAAGGTCGTTCTGACCTTTGCGCACGTCCACTGACTGAACGGGGGGAGCGTACCGCTACCCTGTCCTACTTTTGGGAACGGTTTAATGGGGCTGAAGTAATAAAGCCGTGAGGGTGAATATAGCGCCAGTCGCGGTAGATCAGATGACATCCGCGCGTTCGGCAGGTTTCTGTTTCTGCGCGGATGATTTGGCGGTAATTGGGTTTCCGCTCGTTTTTAAATGAGTGCCCTGAATGGGGGGGGGGGGGGGGGGGGGGGCATTGGTATTTGGGCTGGAGTGGCAGAGCTAATGAAATGGGATTTCAGAGGGGGGCGGCGCGAGCTCGATGCCCTCTGCACGCCAGCCAGCTCAGTGATGCCATCCTGCTGCGTGCCCTCCTCCCACTGCTCTGCCAGGCGCCAACAGTCACCTTCAGAGAGTCTGTATGTCTGCCTGTGTGTCTGTCTGTATGTCTGCCTGTCTGTCTGTCTGCCTGTCTGTCTGTCTGCCTGCCTCTCTGCCTGACTGTCTCTCTGCCTGACTGTCTCTCTGCCTGACTGTCTCTCTGCCTGACTGTCTGTCTGCCTGTCTGTCTGTCTGTATGTCTGCCTGTGTGTCTGTCTGTATGTCTGCCTGCCTGCCTGTCTCTCTGCCTGCCTGTCTCTCTGCCTGACTGTCTCTCTGCCTGACTGTCTGTCTGCCTGTCTGTCTGTCTGTGTGTCTGTCTGTATGTCTGCCTGCCTGCCTGTCTCTCTGCCTGCCTGTCTCTCTGCCTGACTGTCTCTCTGCCTGACTGTCTGTCTGCCTGTCTGTCTGTCTGTATGTCTGCCTGTGTGTCTGTCTGTATGTCTGCCTGCCTGCCTGTCTCTCTGCCTGCCTGTCTCTCTGCCTGACTGTCTCTCTGCCTGACTGTCTGTCTGTCTGTATGTCTGCCTGTGTGTCTGTCTGTATGTCTGTCTGCCTGCCTGTCTCTCTGCCTGTCTGTCCATCAGTATCAGGGGAACACCATTTTATTAGTTTCACAATTCAGATGGGTAATGGCAAGACATTTTTCCCTTTTTTTTTTTTTTTTTTTACACTGACTTAGTGTGTGCGTGTGTGCGTGTGTGTATGTGTGTGTGTGTTTGTGTGTGAATTTCCTTCCCTGTCCCCCCCCCGTCCCCCGTCCAGAGTTGCCCCAAATACAAAAAATAATCAAAAAGAATAAAATCCCAATAAAGCCAAAGGATTATTTCCACTGTGGTTCTTTTCGTGGAGGGTGAGGAGGGATTTTGTATGTGCATGTGTGTTTTTGTGTGTCTGTGTGTGTGTGTGTGTGCTTGTACGCGTATGTGCCTGCGTCTGTGTGTGTGTTTGTGCGTGTGTGTGTGTATGTGCGTGTCTATGTGTGTGTGTCTGTCTGTGTCTGTGTTTGTGTGTGTGTGTGTGTGTATGTATGTGTTTCTGTGTGCACGAACGTGCCTGCGTGTGTGTCTGTTTGTGTTGGTGTGTGTGTGTGCATGTCTGTGTGTGTGTGTGTGTGAGAGAGTGTGTGAGTGTGTGCACATGTGTGCGTTTTACACACATACTGCATTTAAAAGGCTTCACTGCGTGAGGGCGTTTGAGGATACAGGGAGCTGAGTCGGCCGCGTTTGGGGCGCTCCTCTGGGTTCCTGTGGTCTCCACGGTGATCGAAGCCGTACACACACACACACACGCGCGCGCACGGCCTGTCGAGTGTGTGAAACGCTGGTCTGATGGGGGCAGGCCCGTCGTGAGAATCGCGTGGAGGGGGGAAAAGGCGCAAAAACCCACCACGGCTTCGACAGACTCAACTCGACTTCTACGGCGGGAGAAAAAAAACAAAACAGAAGAATCGCTGAAACGCCGGGTCCTTCTCACGGGTTTGCTTTACGGTCGGCGGCGGTACGAATGCGGTCTTTGCGCGTTACGCGCTGCTCCGCGCGGCGGGCGGCTTTAAAGCCCGATTTTTAAAGCGCCGTTGACAGATAGAGACGGTAACTACCGGTTTCCGCGCTCGCTGGTTTTTTTTTTTTCTACAATTGCTGGGTACGGGCGCTCTCGACAGGGTTCCCCCCCCAGCGGGGCAGACACACGCACGATCTGCTCCCGTGGGGCGTCGTGCAGGTGTGGGATGCAACGGGCTTCGCCGCGTTTTCGTTCTGTGGCGGTGAAACGCGATTCGCTCTGACACGGCTGAGGCGGGCGTGTCTCGGCACCTGGAGCGGGCGGATACTGTAGGTGTGTCTCTGGCGCTCCGAACGCTATGAGCCCTTTTCGGGTTTCCAGGCCTGTTTCTACTGCTTTTATCCTCCCAAGCCTAGACTTCACTGCGAAATTTGTCAGTACACAAAGGCGATCTTGTCTTTCTAATGTTTATTTATTTGTGTGTTCATCCTTTTGTTTGAACATGTATCAGTGAAGACGTTTGACCTCTCAAACAGTAGTGCCCCATGTAGGACTTGAACCTTTAATTCTGTGAAGACTGCATGTTTTGTGAAAAATGATGTGTGGTGTGTACCCAGGCTGTTTGAACAGTTTTAGGTATTTTTATTTTTTTGACATAACACAAGTGTATTGACAAAAACATGTTGCAGGGGAAATATTTTCAAAAATATGATTTATTTTTATTGAATGTCCCTTGTAGTGTAGGTTTCAGCACAGTATAATCTATGTGCTTCTTGAGATTGAAACCAGAGACTTCTGTCTGGGACTGAGAGGGAGAGAAGTGAAGCGGCAGGTCTCAGTGGGGTAGTACGGATGCATTTCAGAGCGATCGTAGTGTCTGCTGCGCTGCACTGCCGTCTGCTTGTTTTGTGCGTCGTGCCGCCCCGACAGAGATCCCTCATCTGCTTTCTGCTTGTCCTCAGGTGATTTCGATCTTCAGAAAGTGAAGGAATCCACGTACTTCTTCAGCTGAGGTGGAGCAGTCGCTGCAGACAAGACAAGAGGCATTGATCGCTTTGGATTGAGGGACTGACACAGCCCGGCCTTGTCTTCGGAAGCCATCGCTGGATCGAATCCCTGTCCTCCACAGTGCCGCGAGGATGGTGCTGTGGGCGGGGCCAGGGCTGTGGGCGGGGCTGGGGATGGAGAACTCTCAATGAGCCCATCTCTCTGAGGAGGAGGCTTTACACGGAAAGACCAGGTTAACTCTGGAAGCAAACTGGCCTCCGGCGGCCATCTTGGTTACTGTAGATGTTTTTTGCACTTGTGTGACTGCGTGTGTGTGCGTGCATCCATGTGTGCACGTGGGTGTGTGTGTGTTTGTGTGTGCGCGCATGCATGTCTGCACATGGGTGTGTGTGTTTGTGTGTGTGCGTGCGCACAACAGTGTGACTGTGTGCGTGCCCATGTTTGACTGTGTATGTGTGTGTGCACATTTGACTGTGTGTATGTGCGTGTGAGTGTGTAAGTGCACATGTTTGTGTGTGTGCGTGTACGTGTGTGAGTGTGTGCGCACAACAGTGTGACTGTGTGCGTGCCCATATTTGACTGTGTGTGTGCGTGTGCACACGTTTGACTGTGTGTGTTTGTGTGTGCGTGTGTGCACACGTTGGACTGTGTGTGTGTGTGTGTGTGTGTGTGTTTCTATGTCTCTCTCCACCTCTCTGCCCTGGAATGATAACCTCTCCCAGACTGCGGGGGTAGAGATGCTGGGCGGGGAACAGCAGTTCGGCTCAGCAGGGACCGGGGGGGGGGGGGGGGGGGGGGGGGGCAGGCACTCTCATCGCTCAATCCCAGTCTCTAACGCCATGGCGATTAGCCACACGGTCCCGGCTTTCATCGATTTGGGGGAACCCGGGAAGAGGCGGCCATTTTGACATTTGAGCCGGGACCTGATTCGTGGTCCTTCTGAGGTTTCCAGAGGAGACAGCCGGTCTACGCACGCTGTGCAGAACGGGCTGGCCATCGCCAGCGGCCGCCCTTTGAACGCGATGCGCTTCCGGTGAGGCTGTCTCAGGTGTGTTTTTCTTTTTTCTGTTTTCCCCATTCAATGAGCCAACTAGCCATTTCAGAAAATAATAAATATTCTTAATCTACATTGTATTGGAGTAATAAGAGCAGTTACATACGTTTACTCGCTAAATTGTGCTGGAAAAATTCATGTGGTACACAGTAGCTGGAACATTCTCTGAACCTAGAATTTCCACTTTCAGAACCTTCCGTTCTTCGCCTCTTGTACATCATAAATAAACACGAAACATCTTAAATCATACATGCTTTAATAAGATTTTGGCTATTTGAAGTTCAAGTGAGTTAATGCATTTATATTTCAAGTCCATACATGCATTGTGTACCTCTGGTGGAATGGGGCAGATTTCCTTTGCGGTAATTTAGCTACTGAAAAGCTGCAGGTTGTCAGGCTTCCTCATGTGCGACGAGGCTGAATAAACTGCAAAAATAAATTAACGGTCATGGGTTCAAATGATCTGCATGTGTTTGTGGACACACGATACGATATGGTCCACGTGCCGATTTGAGGAACATCTGATCAATGGGTCATTGTTAGCGTCGGCCATCCGATTATAATCTGTATTGTCAACAGTAAAGGGAATAACACACTTTACATGTGTGAAATACTGTACAATGCTATACAATTTTGCCAATGAGAAACCACATGATAAGGGCGCCTTCATGATGGATACATTCAAAAATAGTAGCCTAGCCATTTATTGTTATTTTCAAAATTGAAGAAGCTAACTGTCATAATGGATTGTCCTATACGATTATTTCTGTGTCGGTATGTTCATTTTTGATGGACAAAATCAAGTGAGATAGCATTAGCTGGATAGCTTAGTGCTAAGCTACTTGCCTGATTTCAGTTTAAAGGTAGACTACTTTCTCAGTCACTGAGGTGATGGTGACTGTTAGACAGAACTGGCATGTTGGCACACCTGACACCTCGACCGGACGTTAATGGCTCGAACTGACCGAACAGCGCGTATAGGCGCCATTGTCCTTGGAAACGGAGGGATGGGTTGTTGCTCAACAAAAGGGGAAAAAAAGGTACGCTCGATGAACATTGTGTCCCTCGAAGCGGTGTGTGTCCCCCTCTGGAACAGTCACACACACATCGGACCCGTGGCTGGATTTGATGTGTTCCGCTGTTCCTAAATTTAAGCGAGAGAGACGGTATTGCGGACTTTGTATGTGGGGTCAAACATGACCTGATACGAGAACGCAGAGCCATTAGCATTTTAGGAAAACTAAGACACGTTCTTTGCACAGGACAACGTCAGAATCGAACCGCTATCGTTACTGGCTGGCCTGGCTGTGCTTCCACTACGTTAAACGTTCTTGGAGCCTGTGCTAAACAAAAAAAAATCCACTTTCTCACATTACAGTTCATGTTATCACATGAAAACGTGCTATTTTCATGTTTTTTCCCCCTCGATTTAATGTAATCTCGTAATTACATAATTCATTTGATTCTTAATGTAATAATTATGCCATATGTAACCTTTTTTTTTTTTTGCAGCAATGCAATCAGTAGTTTTTATGCTTGTTTATTACCAAAGAGTGATATGTCTTAATATGCACAATTAATTGCTCTTTTGATTTAATTAATACGCATACGTTGAATAAAGGGGTAATCTCGTGTAGGCTACATGTTAACATAACCAGCTAACATAACCTCTAATTGTTTTTAAAAAACTCTTAGCAGCAGTGAGCGTGCGATTTTTGTCACCTGAAGTATGGCTTAACAGTTTGTTTGTGAAGCACCCTGAAAATTGGGAGTGAGTTAATTGCAACTTAATTTATTGGCGCGTCAGTCCCTGAGGAAATTATGAGGCCACGGTGAAGGTTTGAGTAAACTATAATTACACCGCGTAATTTCCTTCGCCGTGTTGTCAGTGATTGTTCTCGGGGAGCGTGTAGAGAAGACTAACCTGGGCTAAGTGTGGACTGCCGGAGTTTGAGTGATGGTCATGAGGGCATATTTCACTAGGGGCACCGTGTGTGCGGAGTAAACAAATTATTCTGGGGTTGCAAAATAAACACGTTATTTATCCAGCCACGCCTGTCGGAGGCAGCAGGGACTCAATTAAGTTTTGTTGTGCGGGTAGCCTACAATATTAAGATGCGCTGTCTTCAAGCAAAATTAAGTAAAGCAATTGCCTTTTAATAATGCTGTGTTTTAATGCATATATTGTGGCAGCAGTTTCATATTTTGCAGCACCCGATAGCCTACCTTGGACCATTTGTAACTTTTTGTTTGTTATTTGTACAATTATTTTGCGAGTTATTTTGTGAGTTGTTGTTTGAATGTGCCAGTTGAATGTGTTTGCGACGTATGATTAGGGTTGCTCTAAACATGAAGTAAATCCTTCATGGGTCGCTGGCTATTACGCCATTAATCAGCTCATGTAGTGCTTCCTCGGATCGCTCCACTGTTAGGCTTTTGAGTTATGTCTTTTGAAGAGAATTAACATTCTAGTTAAACGAGGTAGAATTCCTCAAAATACTGTCGCCAGCGAGAACACGTATTCGAACAAAAATGTATGTTGAATTGAACGGAATACTGTGTTTTATTTATTTTTTCATTTTTTGGTTCCTCTCTGGCGTTGCTGATATGCAGTTTAGAAGGCCTCGCGTGTCAGCATTGACTTTGAGAGTGATGTGTTTCAACATCGTCCTATTTTCTGAACGGGGACTTGGGTATTCTTACCCTCATTTGATGTTCATGCTTTCCATTTTCCAAGAGACACGAATTTCAGTCTGGTTGTTTGTATTAGCTGAAGAAAGGAGGACACAATTGTCACGTCGGGCACCTTTGCACCTGAGCCCCTGTCCACTGACTGAATGGTTTGTGCTGGTTGCGCGCGGCTTCGGACTTCGGCTACTGACCTCTGGGCCGTTCCTCCAGACATCCGTAATGCCACAGTCATGTTACAATTTTGTGTGCATGTGCAGGGCTACACACACAAAAAAAGAAGACGAAAACAATTTGAGAGATATTTAAAATAAATTGTCCAGCTAAAATAGCTTATTATACATGTAATCTATTTACACGGCTGGACATTTACTGAAGCAATACCATTCTTCCTTGCTAAAGAATACGATGGCTGTGCCCCACCTGGGAATCAAACCTGCAAGCCCGGTTTGCTAACCACTGTACGTCAGTGGCGCCAAGCACGGGTAGTAAAGACATTGAGCAGATAAAAAGTTTCTTACCGTACGCTTCCCTTACGAGATGATATATCTGTGGCTGTTAAAGTTAATTTTAAAAAATTGCAAGCTATCACTTGCTGTCTTGCTTCCATTTCCCATTTGAAAGCAGTGGCATTTCCAAATAAGGGAACGCATTAATTTTTTTTTTTTTTTAAGCTATCACCCACAAAGTGCTTAGCTTTCAGGGATCTAGCGTTACTTTGCTTGCTTCTTGAACCACATCTGTACTTACTTATTTGGAGGGGCAACTTTGTTAAATTCCCTGGATTTGGTCCTGTGCCGGAGTATCAGGGAGGATCAGGGACTGTCTCCTCAGGCTGTCGGATTGTTTCAGTCACCCACCGCTGCAAGATGGTATTCATTTACCATCCGTTGCTTAATGCCTCGTTTGTTAGTCACTGTCGAAAACAGCCGCGGCGCGTATGACCTTAGCAGAAGCCATTTTTCACCCGACTTCTTCCCCTGGTGTTAGCGAAGTTATAGACCCACTGCTGGGCCTAGTAGTGGAGTGGATTGCGTGGCAGTCCACAAATCAGCGTCACATGACTCACAGTTCAGGTTCACGTAAGGCTTGTGGGGGGGGGGGGGGGAGAACACACACACGCACACACACACACACACACACACACACACACACACACTCACAGTGCAAGCCAGGCTTTGTCAGCAGAGGGCGGGTGAGGCGGGTTTTGTTCTAGTCTCGCTACACTGACGTGCTCTCACAGCTGTCTCCACGAGGGGGTTGGAATCTCGTACGATTGCACTGGTGTCATTCCAGGAGCAAAGTTGCGGAAATGGCCGACGTACAGGCCCCACCTGGGCCGCCTAAAGCCGGTGGTGACCGAACCGATGAAACGGCGATCCGAGCCAATCAGAGCCAGAGTTACGCTGTCTTTGATTCTGTAATCCAATCAAAACTCAGCAAAAATCTCTGACTGCATTCTGATCCACAGTTGTCACGGTCAATGCAAACAAGGTTGGGACCGGCTGATTTCCAGCCTTCTGTGGAAATGGAGAAATGTTTTATATCCGGCTCCTGGTCAGTTATTTCAAACATATCTCCCTGTAGCATTTTTCCCATCAGGATTGGATTCTGAAATGAAATGACAACGAAGCTTTTGATGGACTTGCTTGTCTGTGCTGGGGCACTGGGATGTTGGTTCATGGTGCGTAAATAATCTCATGGGGACTAAAGGGAAATCTAACAGAAAGATCCCTGTTTTGGTTTTTGTACAGTAGGGTGGTACTCGCACCCTAATATTCCAGGATTTGTACGAATATTTTAAAATTCCAACAATTTAAAAAAATAATAATCAGCATCTGCGCACTTCTAAGACATTGAAAATGGTAGGTGTGAAGATGGAGATGAACACTAACAGTGCATCTCTCCATGACCACCATTCGTTTAAACACTAATATAATGAATTCTGGATACTGGAGTGTGGTGGCATTAAACGGAAGGGATCTTGCATAGTACTAGCTCAATCTTCTGTTCATAAAATGTATGTAAATTCAGTTTGGTCATCTGATATTTAAAGGCATGAGGACTGTGTTCACTGTGCCAGCGCATTTGCTCTATCTGTCGATACAAAACATGTCTGAGATAATTTATGCGGAGTATGTGTTTGCTTGTGTAAACAGCAACAGAATGGAAAATACCGTTTGTGTGCACGCAAACAGTGTATCCAGAATGTCAAATATTTATAGTATTCCCAGTTAATTCGGTGGGAGGCTTGAGCAAGGAAATTGGTGATGTGATGGTAGAAGTCAGGTCCTGCAGTGAATCTGAGGAGAGTAACTCCCAGGCGCTGAATCACTTTCGCATGGCTTCACAAGTCATTCCGAGTGCAAGTCAGGCGGTGTCTGTGAGCGGAAGGCCGCAATTATTTCTCTATGGCCGACCTGCTTCTGACTGACGGCGGGCTGGAGACGGGTGGGGGGGGGGGCGCGTGTAATTGGTCGAAAATAAATTCCCATTCAGTTCGCTGCGAGGAGAGCTTGGCGCAGTACGCGATTAGTGCGGTGGGTGAATTAAGGCCAAACGTTAAAAAAAGAACGCGGTCGAAATGGGTACAGTAGGAACTGATGGAGGTTGGGGGGGTTGCATTAGGTCATGTTTTTTTTCTGCTCTAAAAGAGGGATTTTTATTCACTTAGAGCCTTTCCTTGAATGAGCTTCTGGACTCAGCACGACCTGCACTCTGCCAGTATTAGTGCCCGTCCCCCTGTGGGGGTAACTTTGAGATGCTTTTTGGGCAGGATGCCCCGCCTTTGGTGCCCCTGGGCCGTTCGGGATGAGCCTGACCTTGGGGTTGACCTTGCCTCCGAAATCGCATGCTGATGGGCGTGGCGACCTGTACCCTTCGCCTCTCACACGGCCACAGCTGCTGTCTGCCAAAATCCGTCCCTGCTGATGACGTGTCCCTTGTGGGGGTGGGGGGTGGAGGTGACAGGGGATGTGGGAGTGGGAGCTGGCCTTTGCCTGACTTGGCTCGCCCTAACCTTCCAGCGCACACAAGCATAACCTGCGCACCCGAGCCAGATGCCGCACTCGTGCACCCTATGACCCACAAGGCCTTGCAAACAAGAGCAGAAGGTGCGATGGGGTGAAGTGCTCAAAGCCTCTAAAAGAGAGGATCGCTCAGTCGCTTTAAAGGCCAGCCACAGCCGTCTTGACCCACTTAAACGGAAGAAAACGGAATGCGTCGTGACGTATTTTATTTTTTACGCTGATGCTGAATTTGGTTTTTGAAAACCAAGGGAAATGTGTTAACCGTAAGCAGTAAGCAAGCCTTGAAAGCGGGCTTTTTAAAAATTGGTTTTTGAACCGTTTCGTATGTAGCAAAGGGGTCACGAAATACTATATACCATATAACCACATTATATTCAATTATAGCGCAGTATAAAGCTTGTACTCAATTCAATTACAGTTAATATTCAATTATATCACAGTATAGTATAATGTTAATATTCAATTATGTTACAGTGTACAGTATAAAGGCATGTACAGTGTAAAGGTATGTAAGGCTTATGACAACAAAACTCCCATTTCTAGCACACAGAAATGGGTTAGGTGTTTTCATGTTTTGTGTACAGTTGCATTTCTGAGATGGAAAAAAAATGCACAAACCGGGAACAACTCCGTTGTGTTCTTCAAAGATTATTTATTAGGCTCCCTTTTTACATGTATTGCAATGTAATATAAACCACAATAGGGCTTTGCAGTTGGGGGAAGAGGGGGTGGGGGGTAATTTGCAGTTCACAGCCACACACACACATACACACACACACACACACAAAAATAATAATAATAATAATTGACTTGAAACTAGGTATACTAGGCACTAGGTATATACAGTACATGTGCATTTAGTGCACATCGTAAAAAAAAATTGTTTAACAGAACATTTTCTGAAACAAAAACGACAAACGAACCCTGATTTTTCTTGAACGTGTAACTTCCGTTTCCCGGCGTGATATCTCCCGATAAACTGTCAGTTTTGACTCCCGACTCCTTCACTTCATTGCAGCTCACTCTTTCATAAATAATCCTTCAAACTGTTTTAGGGCTTCGCGAGTCAACCGAGTAATTACGAAAGATTCTGGAGGATCGGTTTCACGGACGGTTTGGCGATCAAACGGGGCGGACAGAGCCTATTTCGGCTCGTCGCCCTCTCGGTTTCCGACCTTCTGTCGGACGCATCCGCCGTCAGAATTAATTCTCTCGGTCCTCACACACTGAATTGGTACAATCTGTGCAGCAGCTTTTTAAAAATAGGACAGGTTCTGATATGAGTATTAGCATAGTAAACAAGAAGAAGAAGAAGAGAAAAAAGACTGATTAGCTTTACACAAAAAATCAATTTATATCGCCCATTCAGTTGATTCACTGCAATCACTTCAGTGTTTGCAATTAGTGTTGACCTTTCTTTCTGGAGCCAACACGCAACGAATGCAAACAAGCTGCCAGTGCAATATATGGTACTTATTTTGACAATTAAAGAAGATTGTCACGGAAGAATTTGCTGTTATATTGTGTTATTATTTTTTTCCCAGAGAAGAAAGAAATAAACGGAGATACAGTGTGAATAAACAGTAAATGGTAAAAGCTGGATGAATTTAGGGCATGTTTTAAAAAAAACAACGCACTTGCTGATTCCATCAGAAGCATGAGCCCTTGTAAATGATAACATTCACAAATCCTTTCCTGGTTTTTGTCTCTTTTTTTTTTATTTTTTTTTACAGGATTTTAAACTTATCTCGTTGCACTTGAAAACCCTCACCAGCTTACTAAACTGGAAAAATGTGGCTGATACGTGCAAAGCCGTGGTAATGCTGTCACTGATACAGTCAGGGATTCTTAAATGCTTTTTGGACATTGTCCCAAACAGGTTTCCATGGTTTCCAATCAGAAACAGGGGTGATAATCTTGGTGTGGCTGGAGAGTGCGAGGATATTAAACCACTCCAGCTATATACCATCCAGGCAAGCGATGCAGCTGATTATTGCTTTTTTTTTTTCATCTCAACCATAGAAATCTGCTGAATATGTATGGAAAAGGATTCAGCACAAGAAGCAGACATTCTGAAAGAGGCGGGGGACCTGAACAAAATGGCTGCCGTGATCTTGATTTTACTCATGAGTGTGAAAATCTCAACAGGCCACATCGGTCAAACCTTTGCACCTCACATCATTCCACTTCCTCTTATCAAGTACTAAATAATTTATTTTTTTATTTATTTATTTTAAAAAAGGCTAAATCAAAAAAGTCTGCAGTTGTGGAACTTTTCCCAAAAATGGGGACGTATAAATCACAATGTGCTTCTTCGTGATTTTACCAGCGTTCTCCATTAGCAGTCAGTTGTTCACCAAGGGCCTGATTTACTAGAACCTTTTAGAACATGCAAAACTAATAACAAAACCAATGATTGGTGCAAAGGAAATACCATGACCAATCACTGGTTATGTTATTGGTTTTTTTGCGTGTGTTAAAAGTCTTAATAAATCAGGCCCCAAGTACTCAGGGGGTGGAACAACCATAAACACACGGAAACACTAACCTTACATATAAAACATGTAAAAGGTGGGTACCGGTTAACACTAAAAACACACAGGCCTGGCAGACATTAACACACACAAAACTTTCATCAGTGAATAATATTTCCCTTTTACGTTTGTTATTTATTTGTTTTCCTTTCTTTTTATTTACAGTGCATTTGATGGTAGATTTACTATCGGCTGTCCTCATTTACATACATTCAACATAAAAAGGCTACAGATATATTAATATTATAGCTGCAATGGTTATCATATGTGTCATTAAGATCTTTGTAAAAGCATCACCCCCCCCACTCTCTCCCACCATTAAAATGAACGGATACACTGTATAAGTAAATATTGGAGTAATATATCCATATAAAAATGGCCACAAAGCCCCACAGACGAAGGCTCAGAGCTTCGCAATGTCATTTAAAGCATCAAAATTCCCCACTTGCTCATTGCAGATTAGGACTCACTTTAGCACCAGTCACTACTCAGAAAGTCGGGTGGGTGGAAGTGTTAAAAATTCATCGCTGTCTGCCCATGGGAAATCAGGCCATTTTTTGCCGCCACCCCCAAATTTAGACCGCCACGTTGTGACGTTTTGTCACACGGTTTATGAAAGGTTTTCGCAGATGAGACGTGTCATCTCGCTTGTCACTTCTGTTGACGTCGCTGCTATACCACGCGCATCAAATAAAGCCGGTTCATCAACGGCTCCCCTCTGCTTCCTGGCCCTTGTACCGATGTGTCCAATAACAGCAGACTAATTATGTTCCCACTAGACCGTGATTTCGTTTAGTTTAGCGAAAGGCCCCAGTACGATGTGACCAACTCTTAAGAAAGAAAGAAAAACATAGAATGAACACTACAGTACGTGAACCTTTCATTTCAACGGTTCTCCAGTGTCATTTAACAGAAAGCGTCCTGCAAATCACACAGTGCTCTGGGCTGTCTCCAACCGAGGAGAAGAGCAGGTTGTGTAATTAGGAGTTAATAAGGTGCCTGGGAATGACTATGACTTTGAGGTAATACGCCAAAGCTAGCCAGATGTAATTTCGTTTTTCTCAACAAAAGCGTCAGCCTCCAAGAACGGGGCGCTCTTCAAATTTGCCTGTCTCGTATCGGCAGTTGAATTTGCATTTAATTTGCAAGGTCGGGTGGCATCTCTGTAAAAACCTTCTTCTAATCCGCGTTCTGGCTGATTTATCCGACAGCTTTGTGCGTTCATTTCCTACAATTACAAGCAGGCGACACAAGAAACACAATGGAGTACATATCCTTCAGCTCGCTCTATTGGCCCACTGCCATTGTAACATCATTTTACTCTCACGAAAGCCTCGAAATAAAAAGAAACACTGAAGACTAACGTAGCATTTCCAAAATGTGCGCTATCTGACATGGTTGCTTTTGAAAACCCAGGACTGTGCCAACCCATCAATTCATGGCAATTTTTGCATATCATACTAGAATACGGAAAAGCCAGACGAGTCATCGGTAGAATACAGACGGATCAGAGGCCCACTCAGAAGCAACCGCGGTGAAGTAATATAAACTACTCGGTGCGCAAATACAATTCTGAATCGATCGGCCAAAACTGAAACCCAAACATTAATTTTATGTTTCGCAGGAGCCAGTGAGAGCTAGAGAAAGATCACCCCCAGGAAAAAAAGTGCCCGAAATACAGTTGACTTACTGAGTGGACACAAATCATGAATCAATAGGAACTCAATATTCCACCAGGAACAGGCTTTCTGAGTGGTACTGGAGCCTTAAAAGTGCCGTCTTATTACAGTCAATGACGAACTCATATGATATGTACACGCTGTAGACCGTTTTTTAAGGAGGGTTCCACCATTTTACAGAGGACTTGTGTATATGTATGTGTATATATATAGGTATGTATATGTATATATAGCAATTTATATATTGCACTAGAAAAATTCACAAGATGTTTACAAAAATAAGTACATAAATAAACTCTAAGCTAAAAAAAAAAAAACAACGTGTTTATTCAAGTTATTGGCTTAGTTACTATTTAGGTTTGTGCACGGGAGAGACTCGAATATTCAAATCCACAACTCGTATCATTCCGCGAGCCGAAAAAAGTGCAACGTCGCCGCATCGTAGTATAAATACTGCTTTTTTCAACAAACAGCGAATTAGCTTTGCTTAGTTCAACCAATGAGTCTATACATCTATACAATTATTTGCTTGAACTGATCGTCACATAGTTTTATCTCATTCAAAAGAGTATAAATAATTTTAAGAAACACGCCTGGCATATAGGCCATAGTATACATGTGCGCTCCCCTGCACAGAACTAAAATCAACTAAATATTGCAGAATCAGACTCCACCCATATTTATAGCACTGTGCCTGTGACCCGTGAATGCATCTATACTTGCTAGCACTCTGCAAAATGATTATTGTGATATTCCCCTTTGATTACCAAGGGGTTGATGGGAAGCAAATGATTCACAGGAAAATCAAATGCTCAATAACTGAAAAATTCCAGATGGGAGATTATCAAGTACAAGGCTGGTCATCACTGGATTGACTGGAATACTCTGGACAGCTGTTCAGCTTCTTCCTGTCTTCTGGACACAACAAGGTTCAATTCTGTCAATTTTAAGAAATGCGTAATGGTGGAAGAGTGGGGTTTCCTTGAAATCAAAAATGCATGGAACTAATATATGATGTCAGGGACTTACTGATTTCTGCCAATTCTTGTTTTGTTTTTTGTTTTTGTTTTTTTTTGTTGTGGGAGGAGGTCAGTCATGGACAGCTCATTGCAGCTCCACCAGATATGGAGTTCATGAAACCACACACTCCCTTCACTAAGGAGCAACCGGAGTTGGGTGAGAACGGAAACAGCCTTTTTAAAATATTGAAACACTTCCGTCAGTACTGTCGGTTAGCAGTCCCCATTCCCCAATCTAACAAGGCCCACTGTTGACAGTCCCAAGCTAACCGTGAGAATGGTGAAGAAACGTGGTCTATACCATTCACAAACGTACTGTAATCTTCAGCTTTTAGAAAATGCTACTTCATAACGCCCATGTGTCTTTCTTATTGGTCAGCTCACTTCCGGAATTTATCTGCTTCACGGTCAGTTATTGCTTCAGTGATTATCCTCACTTGGAATTTGGTCAGGAGTCACGCGCCAAACCAGCGGCATGTTCAGAGGCAGAATTTACAGTTGTTGTGCTCAAACGTCTATCAGAAATGAAGCCATAGATCTTTTTTTTTTTTTGATCCTCTTGCTCTGACGAAAGAAAAAAAAAGAAAAACAGAAAAGATCAAAACAGCAGCTTTCTGAACGGATTTAAATGATCCCAAGAAAAACCTCAGTGTCCTCAGTGATAAGAAGTTCTGGTTCTGACGGAATTATGGAGTGACTTCCTTCACAAGCTCTAGAGAGTTAGCCATGAAGCAGGCCACTTCAGACCCAGTATCTAAAGTGGTGTTGGTGCTGGAGACTCCGAGCAGATGCTCAGGAAAAGAAAAAAAAAAAAAAAAAGTGGCAGAAGAGCTGGTGAACAAACAAACAAAAAATAATATCACACACCTTTCTGCACAGATTAGATTTTTTTTTAAGAGCGTGTGACCAACAGATGCCGTGACGTTAAACAGAACGCAGCACTAATTATAGCGTCGGATTCAAATAACCGTCACCCTGGAACCGTCCCTGAAATTTGATTTCACCGTAGAAGACGGAGCGACTACTGGCGAAGGATTAGTTTTCCTAGTTTTCCTAGGTTTTGTTGAAGGCAGGGTTCGAATTGGGGATGGGGGGGATTGGGGGGTGACGCCACTGATGGGAAATATATTGTAATATTTACAATTACAGGTGAGAAGGATATATAAATGTTTCGACCCCCCCCCCCCCCCGACCTGTTGTTTATACCTCTTTTGGGGGGGGTCCAAGTCTTAATTTGGATGGTCAGACCCCCCCCCCCCCAATCCCCCCCATAATTCGAACCCTGGTTGAAGGTTATAGGGGGCGAATCACAATGCATACAATGCATTGCCTCCATCAGAGCCAAGCACCTGTCACAACACTGGAATGTTACATCCTTGCTATTCAACCTCCACATCAGCCGCTTCATTACAGTGAACCTGAATCACCTGCTGTACTTATCAGCCGAATGCTACTTTGAAAACCAATATCGCGAACTGACGACTTGATCTTATAAATATCCAGGGAGGTTTATGTTTGCAGGGCACTTCGGGTTTATCGTCAAAAACACGAGTGACACATGATCATAACTCAAAGGATATTCATCATGACACTTTCCCAGGTCCCATTCATGAAAAAAAAATCTAAATTAAAAAAAAACATTTTTCGATTTTGCAGATTGATGCAGATCCAAACTAAGCCTCAACCTGCTTTATAGCAGATAAGCGTCCATGTGCTAGCCTTTCCTTTGCCTTTCAGTGTGAACCCTTGTTCAAAGTACAAACGCATCGAAGATTGTAATCGGCGAGGGAATAAGCCAGCCGTAGTTCCTCTTCGCCGACGCGCCGTCACAAACGGATTCATCGAGCTGAAGCTGAAACGACTGTTCGACAACACTTGGGCTCTTTGCGCACGCTACGCGTTCGGGGACAACGGCAAGTTCTTCGGCATAAAAGGGCGATAAATCGCGAGATGGGACTGGTAGTAACTGAGTGTGGCTTTTACGTTTCTGCGTATCTAACAACGTCCCGTTGGTCGCAAGGTTCATACTTCTGGGTTTGATTGAATACTGAATGTTAAGAGGCACTCCTCTATAAGGTGACCGCTTAGTACTAAATGCACCGTTCCCGAGCTGCAGCAAAGCCCTCCTGTGAGGTACAGAGAGAGAGAGAGAGAGAGAGAGAGAGAGAGAGAGAGGGAGAGAGAGAGAGAGAGAGAGAGAGAGGGAGAGAGAGAGAGAGAGGGAGAGAGAGAGAGAGAGAGAGAGAGAGAGAGAGAGAGAGAGAGAGAGAGAGAGAGAGAGAGAGAGAGAGAGGAGAAAGCAGCAGGCAAAGAGAAGCTTGGGTGTAATGATGAGTCGGATAAACTGGCTCTGATGATTTCGCTCGCGGATTCAGACTTCAGAGCTTAGGAGCAGCGGCGAGCGTAATTCAGGGACTTGGCTCTGAACCTGTCCCCCAGCCGCAGGGGAACAGACAAGAGGAGGACAGTGTGCGTGGACAAAAACAGGCATCGCCCCGGCGATAGGGGGGCCCATAGGGGGCCAAGCTGTCCCAGTTCGGGGGAGGTAATAGACCTTAAACATGGGGGGACACAGTCCGTGTGCGTTAAACACAGGATGGGGTTGCACGGGTCATGGCTTTGTCCAGGTTCCTATCTATTAATCCATCAGTTAATTCGTTAACAAGTGTTTTTAATCGAAGAAACAGAAGAGCATCACACTCCGATGCAAGGTGATAAAGAGGTCAAAGTGTCTGACCACTGCAGGTCTGTTTATGGATAGAAAAAAAGCAGTAGCTCTGAGCTATCCAATCAGGACCCCCGTTAGTCAAAGTCAAAGTGCTACGCAGGCCAATCCCTGAATTGGAACGGCAGAGTGACTTGGTGGAGCTGAGCAGGAAGATCTTGTGGCTAAGGCAGGTTCCAGGGAACCTTAGACTAGATATACAGAACAAGACAATCAGCTTTCCTTTGTGAAATTAGTGAACGCACTTTGCACCTGCAAAACCTGCACGGGCATGAAAACCAAACAAGAGGGACCATGACAGCCCTGGTCCCGTTGGCTGTTAAACTGGGTGCTCAAGATAACGTTCTCCAGTCAGCGTGCAGTTTATGCGCAAACGGAACCCTGACCCTCGACCCCTTTAGGAGTTTCTTTGTGAGGCTCCCGCTTTGACCAATCGGAGCACACGCCTCCGGCGCCAACATTTATCAATCTAACGCGCACTTCCTCTTCCTGGCCCTCTGCAGCTGGGGATACGGACCTGGCGAAGGTGTCATCAGAGACAAACTGCCACGGCTCGCAAAATACTGTTAGGGGAACACTGACAGCTACACTGTATATGGACTCGACTTATGAAACTGGTATTACATTTTTAGGAAAAGATGCATTTGGGACCGTTGGGGAATGTTTTTTTGTTTTTGTTTTTTTTTTCGTTTTTTGTACTGAGAATAAACCCAACATGCTCCCCTCCACAAAAAACCTCAAACGACAATATCATTTTCTCTGCTGTTCTTCTAAAAAAAGGAACTCTGCATCACGTGTCACGCTGAAGGGGAATATAAAAAGTCTGGATTAATCTGTTGCAGAAAGGTAGTGTGTTCTATTGCAGTTTTATCTGCAGAGTGTCCAGTTTGGTCTCAGGCAACGTTTTGTTAGCAGTCAAGGCGAGCGACCCTTTCGTCTCAAAGATGGCCATGCAAACCCAAAATGCAAAGGGGTAAGCCGGCACCATCTTTAAGAGATATTCCTGGGAGAGGGGAGTACAAAGAGGTCCAACAAAACTATGGAAAAATAGAAAAGCAATAAATCCCCACTCGTACATGAACAAAAAACGTGGAACAAACACACAGAGACCAATAATATGGCTTCTAAAGTTGGAGTAAAGGCAGTCAAATGAATTTCCTTATTTTGATTTTTTTTGTTGTTGTTTTGTTTTTGTTACTTTTTCTTTGTGATTTTCTTTTCTATCTTAGTTGACACGGACACATCCCAACATAGTGTTCAAGTTCAACTTTGGTCTGGAGAAAATAGAATGAAGATTAAATTGACAAAAGCCTTTTTTTTTTTTTCTAATCACCCTCCATTTTTGTACATATCGATTTAAGATCGACCAGCGGTCTATAACACTAGGTTTTTTTTTTGTTTTTCTTTTTTTTTCTAAAACAATACTAATGTAACAGCTTCATGAGCAGAACACCTAATTATTTAGCTCGTTTATACAGAAAAAAGACACCAAATAAAATAATAAAAAAAACACTTTTGCAAAGCGCTGAACTTCATCGTTGTCGCCTGAGGCAGGTTCCTGATCTCTCCTTAGTCCCAGCTCACGCTAGTTTGCATCATTTTGGATTCTATACAGTAAGTAACCGACACGTTAGTCGTGTTCGTAAATACGCTCGCAAGGTAAGAAAAGGCGAATCGAGGAGTTATTAGAGGCAAGGCGTGGGGGAGTGCTACCGCTAGGTTATCTATGTGTGTGGGGGGGGGGTGGAGCAGAAAGGTCCCACCGGCGTTCATTATTAACTGTACAGACTTCAAACGGGTCTTACGGCTATTCTCTCTCCCCGTCCCCACGCGTTCGACATACATTCGGATTGTAAGATTCAAGGTGTGACATGGGGAGCGGTGTTGGGTGGTGGGGGGGGGGGTGGGGGGGGGGGTTGGGGGCGGTGGGATTCCCTTTGATCTCGCAAAACTGGTTCAGAAAAAAAAGCCCCTCACCACGCGACGGTTTCTGAAGGTCACAAGTTGGAAGAAAGCCGCGATCTGGCCGTGTCCGTGTCGGGGAGGCTCCCTGTCGAATCTTTCTTGAGCCCCCCTGGGTCCGGCAGGCTGGGCGCCAGCCCCGCCCCCACCGACACCCCCACCCCCAGCCCCGCCCCTAGCCCCGCCCCCAGCCCCACCGAGGGGGGTACGCAGGGGGGGAAGGCGCCCACCGACATCTGATGGGGCAGCACCATCCTCTGGGGCAGCAGGGGGGCCCTGAACCCCGAGGCCCCCGGCGTGCCCGGGTGGCCCTGCGGGGGGGGCCCGATGGACGTGGACGAGACGCGGGTGGACTGGGGCGGGCTGGGGGCCGCCGGCGGCGGCGGCAGGCCCCCGTCGTGGGGGAGGGAGGGCTGGGAGGCGGACAGGGCCCGGACGTCCTGGCTCAGGCTCCCGGTGTGCAAAGAGTGGGTGCTCTTGTGGGTGCTGGGCCTCTGCGGGGGGCTGGGGGCCCGCTGCTGCACCAGCGAGAGCTGGGAGCCGGTCAGCCCCCCCATCCCGTACTGGAATGTCCGCCCGCCGCCGCCGCCGCCGCCGGCCAGCGGGCTCTGCACGGGCGGGCTGGAGACGGCCGACGCGAAGGACCCGGCCGCCATCTGGGCCTGGGCCGCCTGCTGCTGGGTCTGCAGGGGGGACACGGACACGGGGCTGGACAGGCTCTGGACCACCTGGAAGCGGCGCACCATCCTGGGGGACTGCAGGACCCCGGGGCCCGCCAGCGGGCCGGCCATGGGGGGGCAGAAGCTCATGGCCACAGCCTGCTGCAGGGTGGCGATGGCCGAGCCGGACGGGGGCTGGCCGCCGCCGCCGGGGGGCGGGGCGAACATCATGCCGCCGTGCGCGCTGGGGGTGGCGGACATGGCCCGCGGACGCTGCAGCAGCTCCACCTGCTGCACCATCTCCCGGTCGTACTTCACGATCTCCTGGATCATCTCGTTCTCCCGGTTGTTGAAGACGCCCGAGTTGAGGTCGTGCTGCACCTTGTGCATCAGGATGGAGTTCTTCTTCCCTGCGGACACAAAACGTTGGAGGAGGAGGAGGAAGAGGAGGAGGAGGAAGAGGTGGAGGTTAGCTGACGCCCCTTGATTTCACGCCGTCGCTCAGAATCGACACCTGGCGAGTAATTAGAAACAACCAAACTACACAGTGCTGAAGTAAAATGGACGCCCCCCCCCCCCCACGTCCCCCACCCAAATCCCCTCCTGTGTGTGTGACAGTGTGGCAGCCCAGCAGGAGTGAGGCTGAGGTTCGTCTTGCAGGACCTGACCTGATCAGGAAGGGCGTGTCGCATCGCAACGTTCCCACTTCCTTCCTATCCACAGGTTATCCCTAACTGAAGCTGCAGTCAGTCATTGTTCGCACTACGCTGAGAGAACACGGCCTCTGAATCTGCACCATTGCAGCTGCGTGTGTGCACGCGTGTGCGTGCATGCGTGTGTGTGTACGTACGCATGTGTGTTGTGTGCGCGCGTGCGTGTGCGTGCACGTGTGTACGAGTGTGTGTGTGTGTGTATGAGTGTGAGCGAGTGTGTATTGTGTCTGTGCGAATGTGTGTGCGCACGTGTGTACGAGTGTGTGTGTGTGTATGAGTGTGAGCGAGTGTGTATTGTGTCTGTGCGAATGTGTGTGTGTACGAGTGTGTGTGTGTGTGTGTGTGTGTGTGTTGTGTGTGTGCGCACGTATGTATCTGAGTGCACGCTAACATAATTCTCCATTGAATGGGGGGGGTTATGGGCGGTGTGCTTTTAGCAGAGTCACATCTGCGCTTACGTGCGCAGGAGCACGTGCAGACGCGCCCGTCCTGCGCAGGGGGGGGGGGGGGGCGGTCGAGCCGGAGCTGCGCGTTTGTGAACCCGAAACCTCGCGCTGTGGGACGGAGATTCGGAAGCAGAAATATCCTCCGTCTCAGAGCTCAGCGAAGACAGATCTGAGGACCTCAGCTTTCATCTTTTTTATTTCTTTTCTTTATTTTTTAAAAGCCTCTTGTGATTACACACTTCCTCTCCATCTTCTCTTATTTTTTTCCATCAGGGGTTTCAGTGAATGCACGTTCTTCATTTGCCTTTCAACGGCACTAGGAATTGAACGCAACGCAATGCCGGCGCTATAATAAACTAAGACTGTGTTAGCGTGCCCTCCCAGCAGCATCACTGGGCAGGCGTACGGAACACGACGTTTAAAGAAGTATTCCTTTCCCTGAAGCGCGCAGCATCTCCGGCTTGGCTGTTGATTGATTTAGGAGTGTTCGGGTGTGCGCTCCCTTCTGAGGCAGACCGGGGGGGGGGGGGGGGGCGGGGGGGGGGGCGTGCACTGTCAGTGTTAGCGCCACTGTGTGTACCCTGCGCTGACATGCGTGGGCTTGAAGCCGTGCGGGCAAACCCCCTCCCCGCCCCCCGCCTCCCCCCCCACATCATGCTCTGGGGGATGATCTGGGGACCTCCCAGAGGCCGGCAGAATGTTTGCATCTGAAAAAGGACTCAGCGTACAAACAGAACCGGTCTGTTAAAGCGGGGTCCGCGTTTTTTAAATTCACCCCCCCACCCTGTGGACGCTAGACGGGGGGTAGGGGGGGCGTGTGGCGGGAGACAGGCGGGGGGGGGGAGGAGATCTGAGAACAGGACGCACGGAAAAACCCGGCGGAATCCCCGCGACCCGGCGGCCAAGCCAAATCCGCTCATGTACGGAACCCGGCTGCCATGGCAACGGCAGGCAGGTGGCGGACGCGGGGGGGGGGGGGGAGGCCCCCCACCCTTCTTTGTAAACATCGGGTGTGAACATGTGACACGGCGTGACATCAGCAGCACATTGACCTTGGGGTAGTAGGGGGGAGCGGGAGGAAGGGAGGGAGGGAGGGAGGGAGGGGAGGGAGGGAGGGAGGGGAGCGAGGGAAGAGAGGAGAGGAGAGGAGAGGGGAGGCTCCACTGTTCAGCAAATTATACGTTTTGCAAAGAGGTGCCTGAATGCAGGCCGCGAAGCAGGTGCTCCCCACAGCCTCCCGATATCGACATCAAAGCCGGAAAGCACAGCAACGGCAGCCAAAAAAAAACAAAAAAACGCCTCCACTTTGTACAGAGCATATACATAACCATTCAGCAGGGGAGCGCTTCATCTGGAAACCTGTCAGTGGTCTTCGGTGCTATTCTCAGAACTAACCTGACAGTAAATGTGGCACTGCATCGCCTGTGGTTACATTAGTCCACACATACGACCAGATAAATCCAGATTACGTTTAGCCGAGATGTACTTTAAAACATATTCTAAAAATTTTGCACAAAAGTATTATATATAATATATGTTGCATATATTTCAATTGTTCAAAAACATATATTGCAATATATAAAAGTGGAAATAATTTGTATGTTACCCCATACAATATATTGTTAGTATGTATTGTAATACTGATGGTTTATTTCCATAACAGTGCAGTATATTGCATTTTTGAGGGGAAAAGGGAGCACGGAATGGGCCAAAGCATGGGGGGGGGGGGGGGCGGGGCGTGGGGGGGTTAGAGGGAGGGCGGGGCCGGGGAGTCGCGTACCTATGCGGTCGAGGCGGTCGATGGCCACGGTCTCGAAGGCCCGTCGCATCATGGGGTGCTCCTCCAGCACCTCGTTGAAGTTGTCCACGGACAGCGAGTACAGGCGGCAGTAGGTGTCGGCGCGGACGCTGGCCGTGCGCCTTCCCCGGGTCAGCAGGCAGATCTCTGAGGGGCGAAACGCAGAGCATGTGCACGCTTACTCACACGCACGCTTACTCACACGCATAGCACACACACGCTTACTCACACGCATAGCACACACACGCTTACTCACACGCATAGCACACGCACGCTTACTCACACGCAGAGCACACACTTACTCACACTCAGAGCAAACGCACGCTTACTCACACTCAGAGCACGCGCATGCTTACTCACACGCTTACTCACACTCAGAGCAAACGCACGCTTACTCACACGCATAGCACACACACGCTTACTCACACTCAGAGCACGCGCACGCTTACTCACACGCATAGCACACGCACGCTTACTCACACGCATAGCACACACACGCTTACTCACACTCAGAGCACGCGCACGTTTACTCACACACAACAGTAAACTCAGCTGTGAATTCCATCCCCTTGTACAGTCCGCATTAGTTAATACTACCTTGAAGAAGCGGCAGTAGCAATTAGTTAATACTACCTTGAAGAAGCAGCGGTAGCAACAGTAGCAGTACTATCCAACCGTTCATCCATCCATTATCTAAACCCGCTTATTTCTGGTCAGGGAGCAAGAGACACTTTATAATGAAGAGGGGAGACTGATTCGATTTGGAAAGTCAGCAGCAGCAACGGTAATAACAGTTCTAGCAATAGTAATAGTTGTAATACCACCAGCAGTAGAGGTAATATTAGTAGCAGTTCCTGTGCCTACCTCTCACTCAAGTTGTGTAGAAAAACTGCTCAGGCGTCTCTGTGATCATTGCAAGGTCTCGAGTCCGGTCTATTTTTAATTCAGATTCACTGCCTCAGCATACCACCCTTCTCCGTAGTCTACGCACGGGCACTGCAGGAGAAGCCAGGGCGATTACCTACGTGAACAGCCGTGCGAAAGGTCAGCTTTTTGCCAGTCGGCCCACGCACGCGATTAAACGACGCAACGGGACGCGGTCCGCGCGCGAGTTATATTTCGGGCGATAACCTCTTCATTAACCGAGCGGGGAGAAAAAAAAAGAGGTCCCTAGTAATGGTGTTTAGGCTTAACTTTCGCCTAAAGACGCAAAATAGCTCTCTTCAACGAGCGATAATTTTAAACGCGACCTTGACAATCCGCAGACAGCAGCAGGCAGATTTTTTTCTATTATGAGATACAGGACCGAGCGTTCTCAGTTTTAATGGAGTCCCCGTGACACAGTGGGGAAACAGCAGTCAAAGAGACACAGCAGCTCCTCGTATCGAAGCTCCTCAACACGTCCTCGAAATAAAAAGCCTTCACATTAACAACCGAAACAGTCATTATTTTCCCAACCCTTATTAATTCAAATTAGTAATTCAAATGTCAGCAGGTACTTATTGCTACCAGTATGACTGAAACTCTACAGGTGCTCTATAATGTTAAGCATTCTGCCAAGTCAGAAAAAAGACTTTGTGCACTTCCTGACTTGGTCCAGAGCTGGAATAAATACAGTCCCTTAGGGCCACAACCGTCCCTGTGGCCACGCAATTCAAGTTATTTTCAAGTTTGTTTTTTTTTTGGAACAAATTTTAATTGTACAGCATTTTTTATTTTTGTGTCTGCTGCGAACACTTACACCCCCCCCCCCCATTTGCAATCACCTCCGACAACCCCCCTGATCTCCCCCAACCACTCCCCCCACCCCCCCCCCATCTTCTTCACAATTCACATCCCTCAGTATTTACCCCAAACCTTTTTTTTTTTTTTTTTTTTTTTACAGCCACCAAAATCCTAGAGCAGGCTTTGCGTATGTCATTGGCTGGAGCGTTTTCCATACGCAGCAGACAGGAAGTCATTTAGCCATGCAGACCCCAAATAATCAAACCAGGTGCTGGGAATCAGATCCCTGCCTTTAGGCAACAAAAAAAAAAAAAACCTTTTTTGGTTTGCCGTAAAAGCCGGGGCAGCAACCCACAGCCCACGTTATAAATTGTACTGTCGCCACAGGCCTTCACAGCTAATTAGATGTTGTTAACGGCCCATATGGGTTCTGTACGTGTGCTTAGGCCTTTCCGGAAAAACAGCTCCTGGCTTCTCTCAGCCACAGCGTGCCTCTGGATGTAAAAACGGTCTGCCCTGCCCCGCCCCGCCCCGCCCCGCCCCGCCCTGCCCTGCCCTGCCCTGCCCAGCCCTGCCCTGCCCCGCCCCGCCCTGCCCTGCTCTGCCCTGCCCAGCCCAGCCCTGCCCTGCCCCGCCTGCCCTGCCCTGGAGACGAGGTGTGTTTTTTTTGTGCACTTCTGTCGGGCCCCCTGAACCAGCCACCGCAAGGAGGCCCGG